>NW_019942740.1:134415-167868 GCF_002910315.2 Salvelinus sp. IW2-2015 | reverse complement strand
CTACAGCTCAGAGCAGTGGTCTGATGTATCCTACAGCTCAGAGCAGTGGTCTGTGTCATGCTACAGCGCTGGCGACAAACACACACACACAATACCAATAATACAGGACCTTACAGGCCTGAGGACAGTACCGATAATACAGGACCTTATAAGCCTGAGGACAGTACCGATAATACAGGACCAAATGTAGTGCACTAAATAAGGGAATAGGGTGCCATTTGGGACACATCTCTTCTAAGCCTGAGGGCCAACAATACAGGACCTTATAGGCCTGGGGGCCAACAATACAGGACAACTTATATGTGCCTGAAGGGCCAACAATACTAGGAAATCTTATAGGCTGGGGGCCAACAATACAGTATTTAGTATGCCTGGGGGCCAAACAATATCAAGGACTTATAATAGGCCTGGGGGCCATCAAATTACCAGGACCTATATAGGCCCTGGGGGCCAACAATACAGGATCTTATAGGCCTGGGGGCCAACAATACAGGATCTTATAGGCCTGGGGGCCAACAATACAGGATCTTATAGGCCTGCCTGAGTAATACGATTCTGTATAATTTATATTCATGATAAAACCATTTATCATATATTATCTTAAGTGACTCATACATACAGTGCCTTCGAAAAGTATTCAGACCCCTTGACTTTTCCCACATTTTGTGATGTTACAGCCATATTCTAAAATTGGTTTAAAAAATTGCAATCTACACACAGTACCCTGTAATGACAAAGCGAAAACAGTTTTCTAGAAATGTTTGCAAATGTATTAAAAATGAAAAACAGAAATACCTTATTTACATAAGTATTCAGACCCTTTGCTATGAGACTCAAAAATGAGCTCAGGTGCATTCTGTTTCCATTGATCATCCTTGAGATGTTTCTACAACTTCATTGGAGTCCATCTGTGGTAAATTCCATTTATTGGACATTATTTGGAAAGGCACACAACTGTCTATATAAGGTTCCACAGTTGACAGTGCATGTCAGAGCAGAAACCAAGCCATGACGTCAAAGGAATTGTCCGTAGAGCTCAGAGACAGAATTGTGTCGAGGTACAGATCTGGGGAAGGGTACCAAAAAAATGTCTGCAGCATTGAAGGTCCCCAAGAACACAGTGGCCTCCATCATTCTTAAATGGAAAATGTTTGGAACCACCAAGACTCTTCCTAGAGCTGGCCGCCCYGCCAAAACTGAGCAATCAGGGGAGAAGGGCCTTGGTCAGGGAGGTGACCAAGAACCCGATGGTCTCTCTGACAGAGCTCCAGAGTTGCTCTGTAGAGATTGGAGAACCTTCCAGAAGAACAACCATATATACAGCACTCCACCAATCAGGCCTTTATGGTAGAGTGGCCAGATGGAAGCCACTCCTTAGTAAAAGGCACATGACAGCCCACTTGGAGTTTGRCAAAAGGCACCTAAAGACTCTCTTAGACCATGAGAAATAAGATTCTCTTAATTATTTGGCCTGAAGGAGGAAACCTGGCACCATCCCTACGGTGAAGCATGGGGGTGGCAGCATCATGCTGTGGGAATGTTTTTTAGCAGCAGGGACTGGGAGACTAGCCAGGATCGAGGGAAAGAGTACAGAGAGATCCTTGATGAAAACCTGCTCCAGAGCGCTCASMACCTCAGCCTGGGGCGAAAGTTCACCTACCAACAGGACAACGACCCTAAGCACACAGCCAAGACAATGAAGACGTCTCTGAATGTCCTTGAGTGGCCCAGCCAGAGCCCGGACTTGAACCCGATCTAACATCTCTGGAGAGACCTGAAAATAGCTGTGCATCAACGCTCCACATCCAACCTGACAGAGCTTGAGAGGATCTGCAGAGAAGAATGTGAGAAACTCCCCAAATACAGGTGTACCAAGCTTGTAGCGTCATACCCAAGGAGACTTGTGGCTGTAATCACTGCCAAAGGTGATTACAGTACTGAGTAAATGGTCTGAATACTTATGTAAATGTCATAATTCATTTTTTTATTTGTAAAAAATGTGCAAAAGAAATGGAAAACATTTTTAAAATACATTTTAGAATAAGACAAACGTAACAAAATGTGGAAAATGTCAAGGGGTCTGAATACTTTCCAAAGACTCTGTACACACTCAGACGTTCAGTATATGTGGCCCATGTTGGATTCAAAGCCACGACTGTGGTGTTCCCAGCAGACCTAGCAAAGCAATAATAACCAATACAGGACCTTAGGCCTGAAAATTGATACGGAGCCTTGCCTGAGTGAGAATCACACATAGCAATATATCCTGTTTCTGTAGTGTGTAGCTTAATCTCAGGGTTTCCTTTAGAAAGCTTTTGGCCAATATATATATTTTTTTAAAGATGATAAATAAAAACTGGCACAGTCCAATTGTCCAGGAGAAAGAAACCAAAAATCCCATTGCAAAATAATGCTCTTTAGCCTATTCATTATGGAAATACCAGTGGAAGGAAATACATTAGACTGTCATGGTTATCAGTCTATAGGTTAATTTGCATAGATTAGTAGAATGCAGAGGGGAAAGGGGGGTACCTAGTCAGTTGTACAACTGAATGCATTCAACTAAAATGTGTCTTCCTGCATTTAACCCAACCCCTCTGAATCAGAGAGGTGCTGCCTTAAAATCGACATCCACGTCGTCGGCGCCCGGGGAACAGTGGGTTAACTGCCTTGCCCGGGGAACAGTGGGTTAACTGCCTTGCCCAGCGCCCGGGGAACAGTGGGTTAACTGCCTTNGAACAGTGGGTTAACTGCCTTGCCCAGCGCCCGGGGAACAGTGGGTTAACTGCCTTGCCCAGCGCCCGGGGAACAGTGGGTTAACTGCCTTGCCCAGAGCCTAGAATGACAGATTTTTACCTTGTCAGCTTGGGGATTCGATTAAGCAACCTTTTGGTTACTGGCCCAATGCTCCTAACCACCAGGCTACCAATACAGAGCCTATGAGCTTCTCATACTGCTCATTTGTTGCTGCTTTAGTGAAAATGTGCTATTATAAGCCCAATCACTGCATAACAATTCTAAATGCAATCGCGTGTTGAAAACAGTTTTGATGGCCATAATTAAAAATAGCTACTATTTTTATTTCTCAACTGGTAATTGAAGCACGCTTCCCATTCACCATTCAAGTTCATTTAGGCAACAGAAGGCAGGCTTCAGCACTTCACACACCACTTTGCAATGAGCTGGAGGCAGTACGCATTTTGAAAACAAACATATACTTAATTGTTTGAAACCTGAAAGTTTTACTTTATATTATGAGGCATGTCTTGCCTTGCTTCAAAGTAGCCAAGCTAAAATCTAACCAAACATGCAGGAAATTATTTTATATACTTCCATACGCCAGAGATGTGGACTCGAATCACATGACTTGGACTCAAGTCACAAATTTGATGACTTGAGCCTCGACAGAAAATGTAATAACTTGAGACTTGACTTGGAGCCTCAGGACTCGGGTCTCAACTTTGACTTGAAATGATCTGGCCAGGTTTCGTAACGCTTTGTCACTCATTTTGTGGCACAGAGTCTCTGTGGATTACTCTCCACGCAGCCAGAGACAGTGGCAGCAGCATCTCCCTTGCAAAAAAACGTGCCACAGATTGACTCGTGAAAAGCACACTTGGCCCACTGATTAGACTATCAAACTGTCAATTAACAGAGGTCGGGTGAGCTAGCAAACAGATTGCTGATTTGCTGTACAGCTATAGGATCGGGTGAGCTAGCAAACAGATGGCTGATTTGCTGTACAGCTTATAGACGTGTGAGCTAGCAAACAGATTGCTGATTTGCTGTACAGCTATAGGATCGGGTGAGCTAGCAAACAGATTGCTGATTTGCTGTACAGCTATAGGATCGGGTGAGCTAGCAAACAGATGCTGATTTGCTGTACAGCTATAGGATCGGGTGAGCTAGCAAACAGATTGCTGATTTGCTGTACAGCTATAGGATCGGGTGAGCTAGCAAACAGATTGCTGATTTGCTGTACAGCTATAGGATCGGGTGAGCTAGCAAACAGATTGCTGATTTGCTGTACAGCTATAGGATCGGGTGAGCTAGCAAACAGATGGCTGATTTGCTGTACAGCTATAGGATCGGTGAGCTAGCAAACAGATGGCTGATTTGCTGTACAGCTATAGGATCGGGTGAGCTAGCAAACAGATGGCTGATTTGCTGTACAGCTATAGGATCGGGTGCAGCGCAAACGTCAAATTGTAGGAAGAGAGGAGTTCCATAAATAAAGACGAAGCTCCAAAAATTTGGGTGGTCAAGAATATGAACTGTTTATTTTGCAAATTCACCCGCAATTTCACCCGCAATCAAGCAACAATTGCTAGCCTTGGCCTACTGGTCTTTTGGTATGTCAAAATTGCTTGAAATTGATKATTTACTTATGAAGCTTGCACTTGAAATTGGTTGTTAAAATGTACATTATTAGCCTACTGTGGTGAAGACCCACCATAGGCGCATCTCTCCACTTGCGCTCTTCAAACTGTAGACAGTGGAGAGCGCTTTGTTCTCTTGTTGAAAATGTTTGCTGTTGCCCTTCACACGTTTAAAATGCATGTGGCAAATCTATATTCCATCTCATGCTACAGTAATTGTTAGTGTTTCATCATTCCATCCCCGTTCCAGTTATTAAAACACTTAAGACATTTCTGTTTCATGTTCGATACAATGCATTTTCATTGACCATTTCTTACCCTCTCGAGTGGGCGCCATGTTTATTGTGCACATGAACGTTCGCAAGAAGTACTGTTTATTTAATTAAAATGTATTGTTTCCTTTGTTCATATTTCCCAGGTTATGTCGTAGCTCTGTGTGTCTATGCATAGAGAATGATAGAGTCCTCTAGTGGCCAAAAGCTCATATAACAAATTCAAATTCAAATCAAATGATATTGGTCTCATACACGTGTTTAGCAGATGTTAATGCGGGTGTAGAGAAATAACAGCACCATTGAAGACCATTGAGGGCTTCCACCATTTTAAATGTAGTCAACTGGGTGGGACTTCATTYGCTGATCCCTCCTGGTGACCGGTTCATCAAGTGGGATCAGCCAATTCGTGATGAAGAAAAGTGACTACTTCAAAATGAAGATTGTCTGCTGCCCATGCTGGTCACAGACGCTTTAAAATAGCACAAATACAAAAGACGAGTCCTCTATTTTAATCTTTATGCTCTCTGTCATTCTTGTTGTGCATAATAGTACTGCACCCCAGAAACGTCTGACCAGGCCACGTGGCCTGCGCGCAACGCTTTGGAGTCAGTACGTTGAATAACAGAAACTAGATGTTCCAAGGCTAATAACCATTAAGTCTGATTGAGACAGCTGTGTTCAATGTAACAATGGATGTGGAAATTTCCTTTTGCATTGTAGAACCAGTTTATTGGTTGTAATTGCCAATTGGGGATGAGCCAAGTGCTTACAGTATATGCACCCGTTGAACTCCTGTCAGATATATTCCATTTGGTTACTCAAGGGGAGGCTGTGTCTGTTCAGATAGAACAGGTTAAGCCAGATACAGAGGCTATTTCTCATGGGTTATTGCCCGTGTATATTMGGTCAATGTACTTGTATGTTTTGGCGCTTTCACCATTTGATCACTAAAACCTGTGAATAAATCTACACTGAACACGTGAGCCGGCTTTGCCTTCTGCTGGTTTTATGCCCTTATGGCTGCTACAAGATCCCTATTTTTCAATGACATCATTAAAATGTGTTGTAGACAAAATAATGAAAAGGCCTGTCTGGTAGATTCAATAAATAGACAAAGATTTGGAGGTAAACAAGTCATTGCACATATATAAAAAAAAATAGATATTTTAATTTTTAACTTGACTTGAAAAAAAAAAAAAACGTACGACTCGACATGCTCTTAGAATGCACAACTTGGATCAGTAGCCTWTTTCTCTCATGTTCTATTCGTTTTTCAAATCAACTTTCTTTCATTGTCCAGTAGCCAAAAGCACAATACTACTCATATTAGCAACCAATGCTAGTTGTTGCATCCTTAGATCTCCCCTCTTAAATTTATAACAGATATTTTCATCTCTGTAACATGAAGCCGCTCGGCATGTGCGGTGCTCTTTTGAAAACAGTGTTTTCCTGCTAATTGCATTATGGAACGAACGTGTGTGTGTGTGTAGCGTACTGCCTCGYCATTACGGAACGAACGTGTGTGTGTAGCGTACTGCCTCGGCATTATGGAACGAACGTGTGTGTGTAGCGTACTGCCTCGCGCGCATATAATGTGAAGAAATAATCGTTTATCAACATTTTAAGCCAAAACATTCTAATCTGTTTAAAAAAAATTGTAGTCTAGTCCTACTGGTTGTATGAATMTGGGATCTATCGTCCCACAACTGTCCCAGTCTGTTTGGAATAGGCTATTTATTTCTCCACAGAACAACATGCTGAACAACAAAAATAGGTAAACGTTTCTACTATGGGGGATAGTAGATTGACATAGGTTAGAAATTGTTCTGGTCATTATTGGCTGAGGAAAAGTAAATGTAGCAGTTATTCTAACATGGGAATTCGGTAAGGACGCATGCCATTGCATCCTCGAGTAGCACGTTTTGCTAAGATGAATAACCATAGCCTAAATGTGATTCTTCATTCTGAACACCGTGGGTGGACGCCCTAATCAGGTTAATTATTCTGAACACCGTGGGTGGACGCCCTAATCAGGTTAATTATTCTGAACACCGTGGGTGGACGCCCAATCGGGTTAATTATTCTGAACACCGTGGGTGGAGCCCTAATCAGGTTAATTATCTGAACACCGTGGGTGGACGCCCTAATCAGGTTAATTATTCTGAACACCGTGGGTGGACGACCCTAATCAGGTTATATTCTGAACACCGTGGGTGGACGCCCTAATCGTTAATTATCTAAACCGTGGGTGGACGCCCTAATCAGGTTAATTATTCTGAACAGTGGGTGACGCCCTAATCAGGTTAATTATTCTGAACACCGTGGTGGACGCCCTAATCGGGTTACGACCCAATGCATATGGGTCCTGTAAATTTCAATTAGCCTTCTTAGAAATCAAACCCACAACCATGCTGCTGCATAGCCATCAACATCGCTCTGGAGTCTGGAGTTAGTTTCCCTCCCGACGTCTTGTAGAACGCAAACATTGGTGCAAACATTCCGATTGGTCCCAGAAACTGATGGATTGGGCTAGAGCCGGCCTACACTAATCATGAATCTCGTCGTTGGCTTTAATACCTTGACTGGTTAGACACGACCAATCGCTAAGGAATTTGTTTTGTACAATGCCCCTAATTTTGACTTCAGCACAAACAACTTCCAGGATAACAGTTTCAGACTGAATGTATGGAGCGATAGATAGAGCAGCGGAATTAGATTCAGGGTGAGTGGTCAGGCAAGGTGTTCCCAGGAGCCAGCACCATACTCCAACCATCTGCTCCTGGTAACCAGCTGAGCTATCCATCGGAACCACGTAGACTAGCGGTACGACCTAAAAATGGTACCCTATTCCCTATTTAGTGCACTACTTCTGACCAGGGATCATAGGGCTCTGGTCAAAAGTAGTGCACCATGTAGGAAAAGGGTGTCATTTGGGACACACAGAAAATCACATAATTTGTATATGGGGAAATTACACCCCCCCCCCCCAAATGATTCCTAACTGCTTATACACATAGGAAACTGCTGCTGCAGTGAGAGATCTAGGCTCTGCTGTAGTGCTAACTGAAGGTAGTAGGCTAGTCAACATGCCTGGGTATCCATAATAACCTGACAGCAAAAAAGGCAGTCTAGTCTTAGTGAATGAACAATGTGGATTAAGACCCACAAAAACATCAAAATGGTCGGTCTACACCATCATATGAAACCACAAAAAAAAAACATTTTTGTCCAAGACAGTGATATCAACAACTCTCCATGACACACACTCTCCGTGACACACACTCGACACACACCTCCATGACACACACACACCGTGACACACACACACCGTGACACACACCTGACACACACCTCCTGACACACACACTCCATACACACACACACTCCGTGACACACACACCACACTCCGTGACACACACACACACACTCCGTGACACACACACACACACTCCGTGACACACACACACACACTCCGGACACACAACACACACACTCCGTGACACACACACACACACTCCGTGACACACACACTCCGTTACACACACACTCCGTACACACACACTCCGTTACACACACTCTCCATGACACACACACACCCACACGTGAGTTCACGGACTGGGGAGTTAGTAGTAGCAGGATAAAGAGTGGATAGAGTCGAAGTTTTATGGCCATATGACATAAATTAACCTTTCTGTATATCATCAAAACAAGCGGGAAAATCATTAACGCTGCGTTTAATCCCTTATATTAGACATTCGTAGTACAAAAGGCCTCTCTAACAGAACATTCACTGGGTGGCTGTGGTTTTATGTAAGGAGAGATTATGTCATAAATGCAGTATCTATTACAAGCAATAAAGGCTTGGCTTGGCACTAGAGGATGACCGGGAATGTCTCGAAAATAAGTCTATCTATTAAATGGAAATGAATAAAAAAGGTGTTGCTATGCAGACTATTCAATCACTTCCTTGTCAACAAGCAGGTCATGTCATGTTTGTGCCACAAATAATAAGTGTCCAATGAGGGAGTAAATTTCATAAGAAAAAAACAAGATAGGCCTGTTAATCATAAACCACACTAACCAGACACCCTGTTAATCATAAATCACACTAACCAGACACCCTGTTAATCATAAACACACTAACCAGACACCCTGTTAATCATAAACCACACTAACCAGACACCCTGTTAATCATAAACCACACTAACCAGACAACCTGTTAATCATAAACCACACTAACCAGACACCCTGTTAATCATAAACCACACTAACCAGACACCCTGTAATCATAAACCACACTAACCAGACACCTGTTAATCATAAACCACACTAACCAGACACCTGTTAATCATAAACCTCACTAACCAGACACCCTGTTAATCATAAACCACACTAACCAGACACCCTGTAATCATAAACACACTAACCAGACACTGTTAATCAAACCACTAACCAGACACCCTGTTAATCATAAACCACACTAACCAGACACTGTTAATCATAAACCACACTAACCAGACACCTGTTAATCATAAACCACACTAACCAGACACCTGTTATCATAAACCACACTAACCAGACACCCTGTTAATCATAAACCACACTAACCAGACACCATGTTAATCATAAACCCACCTAACCAGACACCATGTTAATCATAAACACACTAACCAGACAACCTGTTAATTCATAAACCACACTAACCAGACACCCTGTTAATCATAAACCACACTAACCAGACACCTGATTAATCAAAACCACACTAACCAGACACCCTGTTAATTCATAAACCACACTAACCAGACACCCTGTTAATATAAACCACACTAACCAGACACCCTGTTAATCATAAAACCACACTAACCAGACCACCCTGTTAATCATAACCACACTAACCAGACACCCTGTTAATCATAAACCCACTAACCAGACCCTGTTAATATAAACACACAACCAGGACCTGTTAATCATAAACCACACTAAACCGACACCCTGTTAATCATAAACCACACTAACCAGACACCTGTTAATCATAAACCACACTAACCAACACCTGTTAATCATAAACCACACTAACCAGACACCATGTTAATCATAACCACACTAACCAGACACCATGTTAATCATAAACCACACTAACCAGACCACCATGTTAATCATAAACCACACTAACCAGACACCATGTTAATCATAAACCACACTAACCAGACACCCTGTTAATCATAAACCACACTAACCAGACACCATGTTAATCATAAACCACACTAACCAGACACCCTGTTAATCATAAAACCACACTAAACCAGACACCCTGTTAATCATAAACCACACTAACCAGACACCCTGTTAATCATAAACCACACTAACCAGACACCCTGTTAATCATAAACCCACACTAACCAGACACCCTGTTAATCATAAACCACACTAACCAGACACCCTGTTAATCATAAAACCACACTAACCAGACACCCTGTTAATCTTAAAACCACACTAACCAGACACCCTGTTAATCATAAACCACACTAACAGACACCTGTTAATCATAAACCACACTAACCAGACACCATGTTAATCATAAACCACACTAACCAGACACCATGTTAATCATAAACCACACTAACCAGACACCCTGTTAATCATAAACCACACTAACCAGACACCAGTTAATCATAAACCACCACTAACCAGACACCATGTTAATCATAAACCACACTAACCAGACACCTGTTAATCATAACCACCCAACCAGACACCCTGTTAATCATTAAACCCACCCACTAACCGAGACACCATGTTAATCATAAACCACACTAACCAGACACCCTGTTAATCATAAACACACTAACCAGACACCTGTTAACTCATAAACCACACTAACCAGACCACCATGTTAATCATAAACCACACTAACCAGACACCATGTTAATCATAAACTACACTAACCAGAACAACCTGTTAATCATAAACCACACTAACCAGGACACCCTGTTAATCATAAACACACTAACCAGACACCATGTTAATCAATAAAACCACACTAACCAGACACCCTGTTAATCATAAACCGACACTAACCAGACACCCCTGTTAATCGAAATCATAAACCACACTAACCAGACACCCTGTTAATCATAAATCATAAACACCACTAACCAGACACCCTGTTAATATAAAACCACACTAACAGACACCCTCTTAATATAAACCACTACTAACCAGACACCCATGTTAATCATAAAACCACACTAACCAGACACCCTTTAATCATAAACCACACTAACCAGACACCCTGTAATCAAAACCACACTAACCAGACACCCTGTTAATCATAAACCGACACCTATATACCACACAAGAACACCCTGTTAATCATAAACCACACTAACCAGACACCCATGTTAATCATAAACCACCACTAACCAGACATCCATGTTAATCAAAACCACACTAACCAGACACCATGTTAATCTGAAACCACCACTAACCAGACACCCTGTTAATCATAAACCACACTAACCAGACACCTGTTAATTCATAAACCACACTAACCAGACACCCATTTAATATCATAACCACACTAACCAGACACCCTGTTAATCATAAACCACACTAACCAGACACCTGTTATCATAAACACACTAACCAGACACCATGTAATCATAATCATAAACCACACTAACCAGACACCGTTAACATAAACCACACTAACCAGACACCCTGTTAATCATAAACCACACTAACCAGACACCATGTTAATCATAAACCACACTAACCAGACACCATGGTTAATTATAACCACACTAACCAGACACCATGTTAATTATAACCACACTAACCAGACACCATGTTAATCATAAACCAACACTAACCAGACACCCTGTTATTTTTTATCATAAACCCCACTAAGCCAGACACCATGTTAATTATAATATCCACACTAACCAGACACCATGTTAATCATAAACCACACTAACCAGACACCCTGTTAATCATAAACCACACTAACCAGACACCCTGTTAATCATAAACCACACTAACCAGACAACCCATCAAACAAACAACGTAGACGTTCACAACGAGGGTGTGGCTTTCACAAGACAAGGCAGAGACGTTGACAACGAGGGTGTGGCTTCCACAAGACAAGGCAGAGACGTTCACAACGAGGGTGTGGCTTTCACAAGACAAGGCAGAGACGTTGACAACGAGGGCGTGGCTTTCACAAGACAAGGCAGAGACGTTCACAACGAGGGTGTGGCTTCCACAAGACAAGGCAGAGACAATAGATCTATTGACCCATCACTAAACCTTCCAAACTGAACCAAGGGTGCCAAACTGTTACGTTCCCACAACACAAACTCAAAATGTCGCTCACAACAAAAAAGGGAACTAATAAAGAAAATAATTTTAAAACAACCTAAACAAAACAGAAAGGGGTTCTGAAAAGCACCCATGTGGGAGCCCACTGAAAGTCGGCCAAGGGGCTCTAAAAGACACCCGCCATGAATGCCCACTGAGGTTTGCCTCTGAAAAGAGAAACTAAAAGAAAAACCCACAACAACTTAGGATAGGGAGTAAAACGACTATGGAACAAAACAGGTGAAACACATTCGGACTAAAGAAAAGGACAAGCCAGCACAGGTGTAACAAATACTGACTCACGAGGTGACACCCAATCGGTGCATCCTATGTGCTAAAACGTGCAACTTCAAAACATAAATGAAAAAAATAAAAAAAACTGTAACACAAACACACACTATGGTTCTGCCTCTGCATCAAATGCTCTTTGGAGTTTTACAGTGAATATCTTTAAAAACACTCTGTGACAAGCTGGACCCAATAACACAGGAAAGATAAAACCCTGAAAAAATATCTTGCTGCGTTTTGTAAACAAAGGTTTAATATGCTTCTTATTGTACGGTACCGGTACCCCCTGTAGCCTTCATCAGGAAGTGTATAGGAGATGTTGTACCCACATTGACTATTAAAGCCTACCCAAACATGTTGAAAGCACCAAGCTGTCTGTTTAAACGTCTAGCACACAGCTCAGACACCCATGACTACCCCACTGGACATGCCACCAGAGATCTCTTCACAGTCCCCAAGACCAGAACAGACTATGGGAGGCACACAGTACTACATAGAGCCATGACTACATAAAACTCTGTTCCACATCAAGTAACTGATGCAAGCAGTAGAATCAGATTTGTAAAAAACTGATAAAAATACAACTTATGAAACAGTGGGGACTGTGAAACACAAACATAGGCACAGACACATGCATACACACACCTGAAAAGATATGCACTTTACACACACATACACATGGATTTTGTGTTGTAGATATGTGGTAGTGAAGTATGGGCCTAAGGGCACACAGTGTGTTGTGAATTCTGTAATGAATGTATTGTAATGTGTTTGAAACATTTCCGGACCCCAGGAAGAGTAGCTGCTGCCTTGACAGGAACTAATGGGGATCCATAATAAATCCCAGGAAGTGTAGCTGCTGGCTTGACAGGAACTAATGGGGATCCATAATAAACCCCAGGAAGAGTAGCTGATGCCTTGACAGGAACTAATGGGGTCCCAGGAAGAGTAGCTGCTGCCTTGACAGGCCTAATGGGGATCTATCTTCAAACCCAAGGAAAATAGAATGGGTCCGTTAAGAGCTAGCTTTTCGCTGCTCTTGAAGGAAACTATGGGGATCATAATAAACCCAGGAAGAGTATGCTTGCTTGAAGGAACTAATGGGATTCATAATAAACCCCAGGAAAGAGTAGCTGCTGCCTGAGCAGGCTAATGGGATCCATAAAAACCCCAGGAGAGTAGCTGCTGCTTGGACAGGAACTAATGGAGGATCCAAATAAACCAGGAAGAGTAGCTGCTTGCCTTGAGGAACTAATGGGATCCAAATAAACCCCAGGTAAGAGTAGTCTGCTGGCTTGACAGGAACTAATGGGGATCCACATAAACCCCAGGAAGAGTAGCTGCTGGCTTGACAGGAACTAATGGGGATCCACATAAATCCCGGAAAGTAGCTGCATGGCTTGACAGGAACTAATGGGATCCACAATAACCCCAGGAAGAGTAGCTGCTGCTTGACAGGAACTAATGGGAGTATCCACAATAATCCGGGGAAGAGTAGCTGGCTGGCTTGACAGGAACTAATGGGATCACAATAAACCCAGGAAGAGTAGCTGCTGGCTTGACAGGAACTAATGGGGATCCACATAAATCCCAGGAAGAGTAGCTGTGTCTTGACAGGAACTATCTGGGGATCCTAATAACCCCAGGAAGAGTAGCTGCTGCTTGACAGGAACTATGGGGATCCTAATAAACCCAGGAAGATAGCTGATGCTTGACAGGAACTAATGGGGATCCATTAATACACCCAGGAAGAGTAGCTGCTGCCTTGACAGGAACTAATGGGGATCCACAATAAACCCCAGGAAGAGTAGCTGCTGCCTTGACAGGAACTAATGGGATCCCATAAACCCCAGGAAGAGTAGCTGCTGCTTGACAGGACATACTGAGGATCCATAATAAACCCAGGAAGAGTAGCTGCTGCTTGACAGGATAATGGGGATCAATAAACCCAGGAAGAGTAGCTGTGCCTTGACAGGAACTAATGGGGATCCTTATAAACCCAGAAAGTAGTGCTGCTTGACAGACTAATGGGGCATAATAACCAGGAAGAGTGTGCTGCTTGACAGGAACTAATGGGGATCCACATATAACCCAGGAAGAGTAGCTGCTGCTTGACAGGAACTAATGGGGATCCACAATAAACCCAGGAAGAGTAGCTGCTGCTTGACAGGAACTAATGGGGATCCACAATAAATCCAGGAAGAGTAGCTGCTGGCTTGACAGGAACTAATGGGGATCACAATAAACCCCAGGAAGAGTAGCTGCTGGCTTGAAGGAACTAATGGGGATCCACAATAAACCCCAGGAAGAGTAGCTTGCTGGCTTGACAGGAACTAATGGGGATCCACAAAATCAGGAAGAGTAGCTTGCTGGCTTGACAGGAACTAATGGGGATCCACAATAAATCCAGGAAGAGTCGTCTGCTGGCTTGACAGGACTAATGGGGATCCACAATAAACCAGGAAGAGTAGCTGCTGTCTTGACAGGAACTACTAGAGGCCATATAAACCCAAGAAGAGTAGCTGCTGCTTGACAGGAACTAATGGGGATCCACAATAAATCCCAGGAAGAGTCGCTGCTGTCTTGACAGGAACTACTGAGGATCCATAATAAACCCCAGAAGAGTAGCTGCTGCCTTGACAGGAACTAATGGGGATCCATAATAAATGCAAATGTAGCTATTACTCGTGTGTGTTGTGTGTGGTTGCTAGCCAAAATAGCGTTGCACTTTCTGCTGTCATTTGCTGAAATGCAAAATATTTCTGCCGAATGCGTCGCATTCATTTGTGTGAAGTAAACTATAGTTGCACCCCTGATCACTCTGTTGAAGAAGTAAAACTATAGTTGCACGCCCCTGATCATTCTGTTGAAGAAGTAAAACTATAGTGCACGCCCCTGCTATCTGTTGAGAGTAAACTATAGTTGCACGCCCTGATCATCTGTTGAAAGAAGTAAAACTATAGTTGCACGCCCCTGATCACTCTGTTTGAAGAGTAACTATAGTTCACGCCCTGATCACTCTTGAAGAAGTAAAACTATAGTTGCACGCCCCTGATCACTCTGTTGAAGAAGTAAACTACTAAGTTGCACGCCCCTGATCACTCTGTTTGAATGTTGAAGTAAAACTATAGTCGACGCCCTTTCGATAAACTCTGTTAGATTAGTAAGGTAAACTATAGTCGCGACCGCCGCATCTGTTAAAAGAACTAAGTCTGCAGCCATGATATTCTGTTGAAGAGTAAAACTATTTATAGGGTATCGGGCACGACCCTGAGAGCTCCATCTGTTTGTATTAGAAGGTTACAATCTATATTGTATGTACGCCCCTGATTACTCTATGAAGAAGTAAACTATAGTCGCACGCCCTGATCACTCTGCTTGAAGTAAAAATTATGGTTCGCACGCCCTGATCACTCTGTTGAAGAAGTAAAACTATAGGTTGCACGCCCCTGATCACTCTGTTGAAGAAGTAAAACTTACGTTGCACCCCCTGATCACTCTGTTGAAGAAGTAAAAACTATAGTTGCACGCCCTGATCACTCTGTGAAAGAGTAAAACTATAGCGTATATTGTGAGATAATTAGTCGACGCCCTGATCCTCTGTTGAAGAAGTAAAACTATAGTTGCACGCCCCTGATACTCTGTTTGGAAGAAGTACACTATCAGCTTGCACCCCTGATATGACTCTGTTGAAGAAGTAAACTATAGTTGCACGCCCCTGATCACTCTGTTGAAGAAGTAAACTATAGTGCACGCCCCTGGATCACTCTGTTGAGAAGTAAAACTATAGTGCACCCCCTGATCACTTCTGTTGAAGAAGTAAACTATAGTCGCACGCCCCTGATCACTCTGTTGAAGAAGTAAAACTATAGTCGCAGCCCCTGATCACTCTGTGAAGAAGTAAAACTATGTGCCACGCCCCTGATCACTCTGTTGAAGAAGTAAAACTATTAGTCGCACTGACCGCTGAATACAGTTCTGTCGAAGAAGTTAACTATGATGCAAACGCCCTGATCACTCTGCTTGAATATCTTTACTTCAGCATAGAAGTATTGCAGCTGATTAGTCCGCACGCCCACCTTGATTCAACTCTCGGGTTGTGAGAGTAAACTATAGGTTCGTAAGCGCTGGATGCCCTTCTGTGGAAGAGTATATAAGCTATCCGCAACGCTTCCTAGTGCACTCTGTTGAAGAAGTAAAACTATAGTCGCACGCCCCTGATCACTCTGTTGAAGAAGTAAAACTACAGTTGCACGCCCCTGATCACTCTGTTGAAGAAGTAAAACTATAGTTGCACGCCCCTGATCACTCTGTTGAAGAAGAAAAACAGTTGACGCTCAATATAAAAACGCAGGTGAAGTGGCTTAAAAAAGGCAGATGTTTTTTTCTTGTTGCACAGTCTGCATTTTGAAAATGCACATTTCTGAAAGCTAACGTGACCCCTGCTGCTGATGTAAAACGGCTTTTAAAAAGGGTCCAAAGTAGTGCACTATATAGGGAATAGGGTGCAATTTCAAACAGCTGAGTCACAGGGTATAAGGGTGTGGCATGAAGTCATTTCCCAGAAAACACTAAGAATCAAAACAGAGATGAGAGACTAGTCTTTCATTAGGTATTAGTGCCAGCTTATAAAACGGCTAATGACTGAGCAATCTAGAAACAACACCAGCCCTGAGGCCAAAACTACATGCAGGGTGCATTGTGGATGCTTTCCAGAGAGTTCCCGTACTACAGCCTCGTGACAGACAGACGAAGAGACCAAACCCCGAGGCCAAGCTTACTTAAAAGGGTGTGTTCCAGACCGTCTTTACCACAGCTGATTTCATAACACCTGACGAAGTGGAGAAGAAAAAAAAACCTCTCTGGAGGAAGTGAACCCACATGAATATGATGTTATCAATCAGCTGCGGCTGCAATGAAGTAAACCTGGAACGCACCCACAGTTCCGAGCCATGCCCAGTCCTTCAGTATCTGCTGTGCCTGTGGTTCAGCAGTGTTGCGTGAGAAGGCAGAGGAGAGAGAGTGACGACATGAGGCCAAGCTTGGAGGAAGAGGGCTGGGGCTCAGCTAACAGCAAGCCGCTAAAATGTCACACAGGTTGAGACACACGTCACCGCAGGCAGACAGGCACACAAATGAAACCATACTCACCAGATACACAGACGGAGAGACACACGCACACAAGCGTGATTAAACCCAGATGTAAGTGGAAGACAAGACCTATCTTGTGTCTCGTCCATCTGTTCCTAGTTAGAGCTGCGCTCGCTAGGCTTGGGCGGTATACCGTATATGCTATATACCGGGGTATTTCAATATATTTTCATATTTGTAGCTACTTTTTAAGTAAATACCTGCAGTCCACTTGCGCAATAAGTTATGAGATAAAGCAGATTACGTTCTTCATGTCTCCTGTCACATTATCTTACATGAAGTTTACCGTAGTTCCCCAGAACAGTTGAGACAGTCACGTGTTTGTTTGTAAATAGCACAACAGGAGAAAGCGGGAGCAGGTGAGTCCAGCTGGGTATTATTGAAAGGGGTCGTGTTGTATATTGAAAGTCAACTGTGTTTTTTTGCTTAGAGTGATAAGTGACGTGCAACTACAAGATATTCAGCAGAAAATAGCTTTATTTTCGTCAGATGACAACAGAAGTACAACGTTATTTGGCTGGCAGCCACACAAGTAACAACGATGCATGGTCATCATATTTCTAATGTTTATCATAGAAAGGATGCAGCTTAAAGTTATTCTTGCATTTTACCAGAGAAAAGTAGTCTGACTACACCAAGAAAAGTACCAGAGAACAGTAGCTCCACATCAGTCAGAGCGCTGTCTGCTGATAGAATGATGGAGAACAGTAGCTCCACATCAGTCAGAGTGCTGTCTGCTGATAGAATGATGGAGAACAGTAGCTCCACATCAGTCAGGAGTGCTGTCTCTGATAGAATGATGGAGAAAGTTAGCTCCACGTCAGGTTGCCCTCCACCAACTGCTGTTTCAAGCTCTCACCCTAGGTTGAATGTTTTGGGATGTGATTGACATCTGGACTTCACTGGCCACTCCAGACAGACCAGCGTTTCTTCATGAACCATTCCAGGATACTTTTTGTTGTTGTTTTGGGCTGTTGTCCTACTGGAAGACATACAACTTTCAAGAAGGAGTTTTTGGACACTAAATTGAACATTGCACTCCAAAACATTTGTTGATAATCTGCTGATTTAATGATTTCTTGCACACATTTAAGTACTAAAAAGTAGAGGTCACCGATTAATCGGAATGGCCGATTTCAAGTTTTCATAACAATCGAAAATCGGTATTTTGGGCGCCGATTTGCTGATTTTTATATATTATATATATATTACATATTATATATATTATTTTTTAACACCTTTATTATACTTTATTTAACTAGGCAAGTCAGTTAAGAACACATTCTTATTTTCAATGACGGCTAGGAAACGTTCTGCCTCCTGCAGAACGACAGATTTTTAACCTTGCTAAGCTCGGGGGATCCAATCTTGCAACCTTACAGTTAACTAGTCCAATGCTCTAAACACCTGATTACATTGCACTCCACGAGGAGCTGCCTGTTGGCGATGCAGTAAGCTAAGGTAAGTTGCTAGCTAGCATTAAACTTATCTTATAAAAAACAATCAATCAATGACTGTCATTGTCTCAATGTGTACTTAACCATAAACATCAATGCCTTTCTTAAAATCAATACACAAGTATATATTTTTTAAACCTGCATATTTAGCTAATAGAAATCCAGTTAGCAGGCAATTATTAACCAGGTGAAATTGTTCATTTCTTTGCGTTCATTGCACGCAGAGTCAGGGTATATGCAACAGTTTGGGCCGCCTGGCTTCTTTGCGAACTAATTTGCCAAATTTTTACGTAATTATGACAACATTGAAGGTTGTGCAATGTAACAGGAATATTTAGACTCATGGATGCCCCCCGTTAGATAAAACGGAACGGAAATACCGTTTTGTTTTCGAGGTGATAGTTTCCGGATTAGTCAAAGGTATATGGTTTAGAGAGAAATAGTCGACGCGTTATAAATTCCTGTAATAATTTGGCGGCTGACTTGAAAGGGGTTCCTTCGTTATTTACCGTTCATGTCTTCCATAGAGAATGTCTTGATCTACTTCAAAATAAGGTCTGTGTTTCGTGCAGGCTTAAACCGCCTCGACGTTTTGATACCCGTGTAAATCTCACTAGGATAAGGTAACGTTTGTCAACATATTTTCATAAATCCACTCTAACAATTTTTTTTATCTTCGCTTATATTTAGCCAATATTGATCAGAGTTACCTTGTCCTATGGATATCTACACAGTTATAAAATTGGCACGGTGATGTAAGCCTACACGAAACAACAGACCTTATTTTAAGTGAATCTAAAAAATATCCTAAGGAATAAATGAAGGAACCGCTTTTCAGATTTTGCTAGGTGTCATGGGAATTATGACTCGCACTTTGGTTGTCAATTCTTACCATGCCCATTATTAAAATAGGATTTCCTGCATATAGAAATGACAGTTTTTGTTTTCAACATTCATCACAGGTAACTTAAACTCTATTTTTATTCAAACAGTTGAGAGTATTTGTCTCCTAAGCAGACTCTTCAGTATCATTGTCACTTCAGAGCTGTGTGTGTGTATTATATTAAGTTAAAATAAAAGTGTTCATTGTTCATTCAGTATTGTTGCAATTGTCATTATTACAAAAATGTGTGTGTGTGTATGATATATATTWAAAAAATTATTATATWTTTTTTTTAAATAAATCGCCCGATTAATCGGTATCGGCTTTTTTTGTCCTCCAATAATCGGTATCATCATTGAAAAATCATAATCGGTCGACCTCTACTAAAAAGGCAGCAAAGCAAACCCGCAGCATTATCAAACATGTCCCTAAATCTGAGGGTGGTTTTAACCTTCAACCTTCCAGATTTCAAATTGTATCAACTCACCACCCAAGGCTTTTACTTGCAACATATAGTTAAATGCACTAAAGAGGAACAATGGGTACATACTGAAGATGTGCATGCTCATCCCCACAACTTTCCATGTCTGTTTTCAAAGGATAAAGCTAATAACATGAACAACTTCCTAGTTAAGAAACACTATAAACAACATTTTACGAATTGTACAAGAACCTCTATCAGTCCATAAAAACACACCACCATTGGAATAATCCTTGGATCGCTTTTCAGAATTCACCGATAAATTGGCCCACATGGAAAACTAAAAAGGCTTAGAAACCGTAAATGACTTGATAAAAGGAAATACAATTATTTCCATGACATAATTCAAAAGCGATTTTAGACTGTAACTTTAAAAAAAAGTTTTATACAACAACATTTCGACCTGAAAGCTTTTGGACTTCAGAGCAAAGTTGAGGAAATCTTATGAGTCAGAAAAGTATACTCATATGCCAGGTAAGATATACAAACCCTTGCAGAGAGCCTATCCAACTGACAATCTCTCAGAAAAATAATAATAAACTATTGGAGACTTAAAAATAACTGATATTGGCACAAAATGGAAGAAGTGTACGAAATCACAGTTAACAAAAATGTATGCTTAATCCAGAATAAACGAATGTTTACAATTTCTTATACAAGAGACAATTCACAAACTCTACAGCGCAACAGTAGAGTCACGTCTTAAGTATAAAACTAACAATAACTCAAATATCCATGCGTTCTGGAAGTGCTATGAAGTCCAATATTTATGGGTAGAGTCAGAAAGCTGGCAGTCAGACGTTTTACAATATAGTTTACTTCCGTCTATCTGCATATTTCAAGACAAGGCATATGGGGTGCAGTGAGATACCCAATGGGTTGGACAATACCCTGTGTGTCACGTATATTGAAGAAGCTATTACGTAAATACTGGAAGTCAAATGATAATCCAACGTTAAGAGAATGGAAGAATCAAATACTTCATTTAAATATTGAAAAGAAAAAATCTCAAGGATGATCAATGATTCCATTGATCATCCTTGAGATTTTTTCTTTTCAATATTTAAGGGATGTTTTTCAGCAGCAGGGACTGGGAGACTAGTCAGGATCGAGGGAAAGATCGATCAATCAATGGAATTTATTTATAAAGCCATTTTTACATCAGCCGATGTAAACGGAGCAAAGTACAGAGAGATCCTTGATGAAAACCTGCTCCAGAGCGCCCAGGACCTCAGACTGGGGCAAAGGGTCACCTTCCAACAGGACAACGACCCGAAGCACACCGTCAAGACAACGCAGGAGTGGCTTCGGGACAAGTCTCTGAATGTCCCTGAGTGGCCCAGCTAGAGCCCGGACTTGAACCCGATCGAACATCTCTGGAGAGACCTGAAAATAGCTGTGAAGCGACACTCCCCATCCAACCTGACAGAGTTTAAGAGGATCTCCATAGAAGAATGGGAYAAACTCCCCAAATACAGGTGTGGCAAGCTTGTAGCGTCATACCCAAGAAGCCTCAAGGCTGTAATCGCTGCCAAAGGTACTTCAACAAAGTACAGAGTAAAGGGTCTGAAAACTTATGTTAATTAAAGTAACTTTTTTTACCCATTTTGCCTCAAACCAAAAAAATGTTTTACTTTGTCATTATGGGGGTATTGTGTAGAGATTGATGAGAGGGGGGGGGAAGGCTGTAGCATAACAAAATGTGGAAAAAGTCAAGGGGTCTGAATACTTTCCGAAAGCACTGTATGTGTGAGTGGTTAAAGTCTACATTATTAAGCCTAATAATAATAATTAATAACTTAACATCAATAGAATATTATATGTAGGCCGACTCATTCATCCCACATAGGCTTTATCCACTGGTCTCCGACCACCTACCTCCTAACAAATAATTTCCCTTCTGAAGAACAATAACAAACCTCATTCAATCAATCATCAGCATTGTATTGTTGAATGAACCCTACACTTCAACCCCCAACCCCAGTCCCTTTCCTGTAGGTTGGGCTTGCTTTGACTTTAGTCAACACCTCAAACCTCAACCCCTATCCTGTAGGCTGGGCTTGTATTGACAGCAGTCACACCACTCATACAGTGAAGTCAGACCGGGGTGGGTTCAAATAATATTATGAATCATTTCAAATACTTTATCTGGGCTTGATTGAGTTTGCCTGTTGAACTAGAACTAATGGAAAAGTCTCCTAAATACAAACTCCGCCCATCTGGCAATCTAGCCAGGCTAGAGCAAACACTCAAGGTAGTTGAACAATTTCATAGTATTTGAACCCATGTCCGTCAGACGGTGCAATCTACCTCTGGTGTTAATTTCTGGCATCATGCAACTGGTGGACCAGGCCAGGAGGATGTGCCCACAAGACCAGATACTTCCTGTCAGCCTCAGGACTAGGGCTATGTTCCAAATGGCTCTCTATTCCCTATATAGTGCACTACTTCCTTAATGGGCTCTGGCCAAAAGTAGTGCACTATATAGGGAATAGGGTGTTTGGGACACAGATGATACTAGGTCTGTCTGAATACATTACTACTTGGTGTCAAATCCTTGCTTCCTCCATCCTCGTTTCCTCAATTATTCTCCAAGCTCATTGGAGGTCAGAGCGCTAATTCCTCTCAAAATTAGCTTTGGGGGGGAATCGAGGAGACAAAGACGGAGAAGAAGAATTTGACGSCCAGTAACGTTTTCAGACACAGCCTGAAACTCAGACTAGGGTCTGACTGCAGCTAGCTAGGTAAAGTCATCAAGGAAAGCATTGAGGCCTCAAACTAACAATGACATGGTACTAACTTGGGTTGATAGTACATTTACACTTGGCCTAAAACAAGRTTGGGGCTTTATGAGAAGAAGTGGAATAGGCCTAGCAACTAACAATACAGTAGGTTATCCATCAGCCGTTGCCACAAAGAACCAATACAGAAACCCAGCATAAAACACCAAGCAATGCAGATGTACATAAGAAATAAGAAAAACTCCCTAGAAAGGCAGGAACCTAGGAAGAAACCTAGAGAGGACCCAGGCGCCGAGGGGTGGCCAGTCCTGTTCTGACTGTGCCGGTGGAGATTATAAGAGTACATCGTTCATAGATGACCAGAAGGGTCAAATACACTGAACAAAAATATAAAACGCAACATGAAACAATTTCTAGGATTTTACAGAGTTACAGTTCATATAAAAGGAAATCAGTCAATTGAAATAAATTAATTCGGTCCTAATCTATGGATTTCACATGACTGGTAATACAGATATGATTCTGTTGGTCACAGACACCTACAGTGTATTACTTATTATTATTTCTCCTAATGTTTTTTCTTTCTAATAATACATTGTTATTGATTATCGCATTGTTGGGTTTTGAGTTTGCAAGAAAGCCATTTCACTTTACTTGTGACATTAAAACTTGAAACCGTAAAAAAAAAAAATAATAAAAAAGTAGGGGAGTGGATGATAAAACCAGTCAGTATCTGGTGTGACCACCATTTGCCACATGCATCTCTTTCGCATAGAGTTGATCCGGCTGTTGATTGTGGCCTGTGGAATGTTGTCCCACTCCTCTTTAATGGCTGTGCAAAAGTGCTGGATATTGGCGGGAACTGGAACATGCTGTTGTACAAGTCGACCCAGAGCAACCCAAACATGCTCAACGGGTGACATGTCTGGGAAAATTCAGCTTCCAGGAATTGTGTACAGATCCTTGAGACATGGGGCCGTGTATTATCATGAGGTGATGGCGGCAGATGAATGGCACGACAATGGGCCTCAGGGTCTCGTCACGGTATCTCTGTGCATTGAAATTGCGATAGATAAAATGCAATTGTGTTCGTTGTCCGTAGCTTGTACCTGCCCATACCATAACTCCAACGCCACCATGGAGCACTCTGTTCACAATGTTGACATCAGCAAACCGCTCGCCCACACTCACTGTGTGTCATCTGCCCGGTACAGATGAAACCGGGATTCATCCGAAGACCGCACTTCTCCAGCGTGCCAATGGCCATTGAAAGACGCCAAACTGCAGTCATGTCAAAACCCTGGTGAGGACGATGAGTACAGAGATGAGCTTCCCTGAGACTGTTTGTACAGAAATTCTTCCGTTGTGAAAACCCAGTTTTATCAGCTGTCCGGGTGGCTGGTCTCAGACAATTCCGCAAGCGAAGCTGGATGTGGATGGGCTGGAGTGGTTACACATGGTCTGCGGTTGTGAGGCCGGTTGGACATACTGACAAATTCTCTAAAATGACCTTGGAGGCGGCATATGGTAGAGAAATTAACATTCAATTCTCTGGCAACAGCTCTGGTGGACATTCCTGCAGTTAGCATACCAATTGTACGCTCCCTCAAAACTTGAGACATCTGTGGCATTGTGTCCTGTGACAAAACTGAACATTTTAGAGTAGCCTGTTAATGTCCAACACAAGGTGCACCTGTGTAATGATCATACTTTTTTCAGTTCATGAAAATAAATAGCTAGCCAGCTACTTAATCCTGTTGCCCAAAGCTAACATTATAAGCAGCCAGCTAGCTTCATCTGTCTAGTGATGCTCGACTGGACCGGGTTATATGTTGTGAAGCTAGCCACAATAAGGATTAGGCATAATAGCGGAATTTGCGGTTTGCCTTCAAAATAAAAGTACCTCTTTGAAAGTGATGCAGAAGGTTACAATTGGTGGAATCATGCCATATTTAGACTAGATAATGTTGAAACATGGTTGGAATGTAACTTAATGAAATGGGGTATCAGTCTACTCGGTGACACCCACAGAACACAACTGAAGAGTTTACGCAAATGTTAGCACTGTAGCTCTTATTGCGGGACTATGACTGTGTGAAATCACCTCCCCAGTCAGCCTATTGTGTGTATTGACATACATATTGCACTGTACAGCTTTACCTAAGGATTGGGGATCAATGAAATGGAGTATCAGTCTAAATACACAAYATATTTTTTCCCAWCGTCCTCCTCAGAGTTATCAAACTCCAAAACATCCACGCAGTATTGTTTTTCCTCTGGAATAGTGTTCAATACACAAAGGTTGACAATAAATGTGTCTCAATTCCATTGTTTCAGAGTCCCGCAATAAGAGCTACGATTCTAATGTTCTCTGAGTGTCACTGAGTAGACTGATACCCATGTCATTGGTAAGGRTGTACAGTGAAATAAGTATGCCCCCAAAGCAATTCTAAAGTATAAMACATCCAGTGTGATTTCAGATGTCAAATTAACTAATTGTTTTTTGGATATTTTATATAACATTCCAACCTCATTTAGCATGATCTATTCAATTATGGCATAATTCTACTATTTGTATTCATTCACACTGTCAATGGCATACTTTTATTTTGAAGTCCACTATTGTGGCTAGCTTCACATAGATGGGTCCGACCACCATTAACCAAATAAGAACAGTCTTATAAATGAAGGTTATTTTAGATGACACCTAGCTATATATTTAGCTAGCCAACTATAGCTACTGAAACAGATGTTGTTTTGCTATGTTTTTGGGGAAGAACATTGTTTGCATCCATGAGCTAGCTAGCTTTTTAAAAATGTTATGACCAACACTGTAGATGAGCTAGACAACTTTACCAGCATCATAGCATACGTATCGATGAATCATTGTGACAGTGCAATCAATYTGTAATAACTACGTACYMTTTTTTATGAACGTGTTAAATTATTGTGTGACGTGCAGTCATATTCAGGTCCTGGTTGGTCAATAAGCTTATTCGACACGTCAAATAGTGCTATATGACGTAGTACTTTTTGACACGACAACGACCAAAGAGTTATTCCACATAAGACAAATACGGCTTCATACACAGCGCCAAAGGCTTCCATAGCAACGACCAAACGGCTTCCCATAGCAACGACCCAAACGCTTCCCATAGCAAAGACCCAAACGGCTTCCCATATAGCAACGCCCAACGGGCTTCCCATAGCAAGACCCAACGGCTTCCATAGCAACGACCCAAACGGCTTCCCATAGCAAAGACCCAAACGGCTTCCCATAGCAAAGACCACACGTTCCATAGCAAACAAAAGGCTTCCCATAGCAAACCCAAACGGCTTCCCATAGCAAAGACCCGACGGCTTCCCATAGCAAAGACCCAAAACGGCTTCCCATAGCAAAGACCCAAACGGCTTCCCATAGCAAAGACCCAAACGGTTCCATAGCAAAGACCGAACAGCTTCCCATAAGCAAAGACCCAAACGGCTTCCACATAGCAAACCAAAACGGCTTCCCATAGCAAAAGACCCAAACGGCTTCCCATAGCAAAGACGCCGAACAGCTTCCCATAGCAAAGACCGACGCCTCTTGCACTGAGACAGTGCCTTTAGACGCGTGCGCCCTATGTGTGTGTTAACTGTTAACTCTACTAAGATGCTTAAAAAGGCAGCTGAAATGTTAAATATCAGTTTATCGGTATCGGGGGGTTTTTGGCAAGAAAAATATCGGATATCGGTATCGGCCAAAAATCTAATATCAGTTATCGTATCGGTTTTTTTGGCAAGAAAAAATATCGATATCGGCAAATATCAGTGCTTCACTAATAACAACTAGTCTACACTAGTATTAACTGTAGACATTACTGCATATAATAACTAGTCTATACTAGATATACTGTAAACAACAACTAGTCTACAACTAGTATTACTGTAGACATTGCTGAATATAATAACTAGTTACACTAGTATTACTGTAAACATTACTGTAATAAGAAATATTCTACACTGGTATTACTGTAGACATTGCTGCATATAAATATACTAGTCTACACTGGTATTACTGTAGACATTACTGCATATAACTAGTCTATACTAGTACTACTGTAAACCTAACAGTAAATAACAACTAGTCTACACTGGTATTATTGTAGACATTACTGATATAATAAATTAGTCTACACTAGTATTACTGTAGACTGACAGTAAAAAACAACTAGTCTACACTATTATTACTGTAGACCTAAACATAAATAACTGTCTATACTAGTATTACTGAGTAGCCTAACAGTTAATCAACTAGTCTATACTAGTATTACTGTAGACCTAACGTAAATAACAACTAGTCTATACTAGTATTACTGTAGACCTACAAGTAAATAACAACTAGTCTATACTAGTATTACTGTAGACCTAACAGTAAATTACAACAGCCTATACTAGTATTACTGTAGACCTAACATAAATAACAACTAGTACTAAGTATTACTGTATCGTAATTAAAGAAACAGAGAAGTAGGCAGACAAACATGTGTAGTAAAACAGGCCCCTAGATGTGAATGTAAAAATGACATTCTTGTGAGGTTAAGTGGAATTCCCTAGCTGGGCCTAGGCATTAATAGACACTGATTGGTTTCCTATCGGACCTTCATGACAGTGGTCTACTGTACGTAACTATATACGTTTTCCAAATGGTAAGCCGGTCCCTATATAGTGCACTACTTCACTTTTGACCAGAGCTATAGACTGTGGAATAGTGTGCCCTTGAGATCACAGACTGTGAAATGTGGCAATTAATTAGAACATTTTATCCTGTTAAGACATTATGGTATCACAGAAACACATGACCCATTTTCTACTATCTATCGCAATAGCTCTGCTGAAAAGATAAGACAAGATAACATTTATTGGCTGGTGACTGAAAGCGTCTACATATTCATTGTGATATTTCATTCCCCTGACAAGTGTTTTAAGGCATGTTGATACAAGCAAAATAAAAATGTGAAAAAGGAATCATCTTAACCGTCTCCAGTTCAGCAACTGACTGGACATAGTTGCTTGACATGTTCAACCAAGGAGGAGCTCTAAGAATATTCTTAGAATCCCGCTGTCAGTATATGTTCCAGAAGTCCCCCTGCCTGCCCACTAGACTTCCCCTGCCGGCTGCCTGCCACTAGCGTCTCCTGCGCCCCTCTGCCCTGCACTGCCGAGCGTCTCCCCTGCCCTGCCCCTAGACGTCTCCTGCCCTGCACGACATGACGTCTCCCTGCCCTGCCAACTAGACGTCTCCCTGCTGCACATAGACGTCTCCCCTGCCTGCACACTAGACGTCCTCCTGCCCTCCGCCACCAGCTCTCCCCTGCCCTGCACACTAGACTCTCGCCTGCCACTAGCATTCCCCTCCTGCAACAGCTGCATCTCCTGCCTGACACTAGACATCTCTGCCCTGTACACTAGACATTCCCTGCCCTGTACACTAGACATCTCCGCCTCTGTCACTAGACGTCTCCTGCTGTACATAGACATCTCCCTGCCCTGTACTAGACGTCTCCCCTGCCTGCACACTAGACGTCTCCTCCCTGCAACTAGACGTCTCCCTGTGCACTAACTCCCCCTGCCCCAACTAGACGTCTCCTGCCTGCACACTAGACGTCTCCCTGCCCTGCACACTAGACATTCCCCTGCCTCAACTAGACGTCTCCCCTGCCCTGCACACTAGACTTCCCCTGCCTGTACATAGACTTCCCTGCCTGTACACTAGACGCCCCACTGATCATCTGACACTACCTGCTTACACTAGAACATCTCCCTGCCCTGTAACTAGACATCTCCCTGTGCCCTGTACACTAGACATCTCCCCTGCCCCTGACACTAGACTTCCCCTGCCCTGACACTAGAGCTCCCCTGCCCTGTACACTGACATCTCCCTGCCCTGTACACTGAGACATCTCCCTGCCTGACACATAGACATCTCCCTGCCTTGGCTGCCTGTACACTAGAACGTCTCCCCTGCCCTGCACACTAGACGTCTCCTCCTGCCCTGCACACTAGACGTCTCCGCTGCCCTGCACATAGACATCTCCCTGCTGCCTGACACTAGACGTCTCCCCTTGCCTGACACTAAGACATCTCCCCTCCTGCCTAGACACCTGCCTCACTAGACATCTCCCTGCCCTGTCACACTAGACATCTCCCCTGCCCTGTACACTAGACATCTCCCCTGCCCTGCAACTAGACGCTCCCCTGCCCTGTACACTAACGTCCCTGCCTGACACATAGATCTCCCGCCCTGTACACTAGACATCTCCCCTGCCCTGACACTAGACTCCCTGCCCTGGCTGCTGTACACTAGACATCTCCCTCCCTGTACACAGTTCAACATAACACTGTGACACCACCCTGGGTGCACATTTTGGTGAATATTCAGAGGTGGAAACTTTCCGTGGGAATTAACGGGATAATGGAGAATTAACAGAAATATACAAATGATACCATTTAAATGTAGATGTTTTTTGCATTGGATATATTTACCATATCATATGGAGAGAGAACATAAACTTTACCTTATCATAAGTTGACATAATTACAAACGATTAAATCCATCCAAAATCAATTTGAAAAACGATTTAGTTGAATTGAACTTTAATGAAATGAGTTGACACTTCACATGAACAAAAAAAAGAAGGGAATATGATGATCCCCACTGATCCATCGCATCTCCCAAAACGTCTTCAACATACATCTGTAAAATTATAGTCTAGAAACTAAAGCTTTGGTTGTCTTCCTCGGGCTTCCATGTCTTTCCCTGGACCTCCTCAATGTCCACCTCTTGAACATCAGACTCTTGAGGCCCAATCTTCACTGTCACTTTCAACTTGTTGAGGATGGCTCGTTGTCAGGCTCAAAAAGCCGCAAATTTGCCCGATGGACACCAATTTTTCACACCTTTGTATTGGTCAGCCTGTTGCGTGCTTTCATGTGTGTTTCCAAACAAGGACCAGTTGCGCTCTGAGGATGGAGGATTTGGAGGATGATGGAGGCAACAGGGGAAAGATCCACAAATCCTTCCACCAGGTTGGATGAGATATGTTGGCACGACTGCCATATTGCATCTCCATCACAAAGCCCTTGCTTGAAGTGTACTTGCCAGACTGCAAGAACCTTCCTCATCCAGGCCACAGGTGGCGAGACACGGTAGTGATGACACCATACGCCTTGTTGATCTCTGCACCAGACAAGATGTTCTTGCCAGCATACTTGGGGTCCAACATGTAGCTGCGGTGTGTGTGGGCTTCAGGCAAAGTCTTCACGCTTTTTGATGTATTTCAGAACTGCAGTTTCCTCTGCTTGGAGCAACAGTGAAGTGGGCAGTATAGGATTTTCTCTTACATCTGCAAGCAGAGTCTGAACATCAGACAGGATGGCATTGTCTCCCCAATCCGTGCAATGGCACATGCTATAGGTTCAGGAGTTTCAGTGCTTACACACTCTCTCAAAATACATCATCCAAGAGGATCTCTTGATGGCTATCGGCAGACTGTGATATGGCCATTTCTTGGAGAGACTCCTTCCCTCCAGAGAATGTCAAACATGATGACAACACCACCCCAACGGGTGTTGCGGCAGCTTCAATGTGGTGCTCTTATTCTTCTCACTTTGCTTGGTGAGGAAGATTGCTGCTATAACTTGATGCCCTTCACATACTTAACCATTCTTGCTTCATTGTAGAGTGTATCCATTGTTTTCGTTGCGATGATTCCTTGAGGAGCAGATTCAATGGGTGTGATGTGAGGGTAGGACTCCTCCACTTTAGACCAAGCAGCCTTCATGTTCGCAGCATTGTCTTTCACCAGTGCAAATACCTTCTGTGGTCAAGGTCATTGATGACTGCCTTCAGCTCATCTGCAATGTAGAGACCGGTGTGTCTGTTGTCCCTTGTGTCTGTGCTCTTGTAGAATACTGGTTGAGGGGTGGAGATGATGTAGTTAATTATTCCTTGTCCACGAACATTCGACCACCCATCAGAGATGATTGCAATACAGTCTGCTTTCTCTGTGATTTGCTTGACCTTCACTTGAACTCTGCATCCAGCAAATTAGTAGATAAAGCATGTCTGGTTGGAGGGGGTGTATGCTGGGTGAAGAACATTCAGAAATCTCTTTCAATAAAAATTTCCTGTGAGCATCAGAGGTGAACCAGTTGCATACACAGCTCGAGCAAGACATTCATGAGCATTTCTCTGACTACATTCCTCCATGGAGTCAAAAAAACTTCTGATTCCAGGAGGAATATGAGCTGTTGCTATCGATAAGGTGTCTGATTCATAACTTTCACCTCGAATAGAAGTAGAGGGACTTCTGTCAGAGGTTGRTTGTTGTGAGCGCTGAGGGAACTTTATGCACTTGGCCAAATGATTCTGCATCTTTGTGGCATTCTTCACATATGATTTGGCACAGCATTTGCAAATGTACACAGCTTTTCCTTCTACATTAGCTGCAGTGAAATGTCTCCACACATCAGATAGTGCCCGTGGCATTTTCCTGTAAAGATTAGAAAAAAATGATTAAAAAATAAATACAATTCCATGTACAGATAAATAGTTAAGCAGTTATATTAAACAACTCCTTTGTAAGATAAATGTTTTAAAATGAAACATGTATGGAAACAGGTGAAATAACACTCAGTTAGCAGGCTCAAGCAAGCTAAAACCCACATTGTAACTAAATAGCAGAAATTGTTAACAAGTTAGAAATTATTTAAACACTTTGCAGTAGGCTACTATTTACTAGTGAACAAAAAATAATGTAATAAAATATATTCACTCCTCCAAGTATTGTATTCAAAACTTACCAGAAAGCATGTAGACCTTGGCTCAGACAGTGTAGTAGTGTGGACTCAATAGCATCTCATTAGTGTGCAAGATCTTGAGAATCAGCTGTACATGTGACGGAAGAYTGCACTGTGCATGTGATGGAAGAATGCACTGTGCATGAAGAGGGTTGCAATTACATTGAATTGGGGATAGTTTAACCAAAATATAGAATTGCCTTGTGTGTATCCCACAAAAAAGGTTCAGTTATAAGCTAACGTTTTTGATGAATTTAAGCAAAATTCCCCAAATTCCAGGGCTTAACTTCCCATGGAAAATTTCTGGGAAAATTTCTGGGAATTTACCGGACAGTTTCCAACCCTTTGCAACTCTAGACCAGCCTCACTCTCGCAAACGCAGCAGGCTGGCCAGACCACCACCACCAGACCAACTACAGGACTGCTTTCTATTAGCAACATTCCTTCAGTTCTTCTTCTTACCTGGCAAAGCTGCTGGAGAAAGAGGAGGTAGGGCTGGAGAGARCTTGCATTCCAGAAACTCCGTCCCCATAGCTACTGTTGTTCCAGGCCTCTCCTACGGTCACCAGCGGAGGATACAGGCTGAACACKGAGGGCTTCTGGTCCTTCTGCGGAGAAGCTCCACTGGTAGTGGAAGCCAAGGTGGTGTTGATGCTGCTGTTGACTCCAAAGTGGTAGCTCTGTCCTCCAGAGGTGCTCACCCCACAGATGGAGATGGGGCTGGCGCTGGACAGCTCTGAGGGGGAGGAGGAAGTGGAGCCGCCGGTACTACCACTCATCCGGCAGGAGTAGCTACGAATGGCCGAGGTRTTCTCCTGTTTGATCACKCCTGGAGTACACAGCTGGATGAAACCAGCTTCCTTCTCGAGCTTCACCACGGGAAAGGTGTTTGGGGTCGGGGAGTTGCCTGTCATAGGGGTGCTGGAGTTGGATTCATCCTGACATGTTAGTAGATTGCTACCATACAATGTGGTGGTGTTGGAACCGCTAAAACCACCACTATTGGTCATAGTAGCAGCTGGCTTGGAGGTGGAGACCCCACGATCCTGGCTCTCATCCCCCAGGAGAGAGTCATCAGCCAGGGAGGAAAGGAAGGCGTCGTCCCCTACGTAAAAGTCTGATGGGGAGCCTGTTAGCTCAAAGTCCTGGAGGAGATCCAGAGTGTTGTCGTTGAACAGTTTCTGGTCTTTTCCAATGTACCCTTCCTGGTCCATATCCATAGGGTCCTGGTCCCGGGAGAAGTCTGTCTCCGTCCTCATGGACATGGGGAACAGGTTAGGGTCCGAGCCCCCGATCAGAGAGTCCATGCTGGGTGAGGAGCGGTGGAAGTCKGCGATGCTGTCTTCCAGGCGGGAGTAGGTGTCCCCAAGGGTGAAGAGTCCAAGGCCCAGGGACGTGTTAGTGTGTTGGGGCAGGAGCTTAGATGAGAAGAAATACTTCATTAATAACAGATGGGAAATTGGTTTGTCAAATCATTACAAAGGGGGAAAAAACATTAAAAAATTCAGTCAATTCAGCAAGTAACCTGACATTCCAGTGATTCTCTATGAGAAAAAATTCCTGCATTACTGAACTGAAATGGAATTGACCCAAACAAC
>NW_019942740.1:91914-130349 GCF_002910315.2 Salvelinus sp. IW2-2015 | reverse complement strand
CACCAATATTTGGTCACATGCTTTAGTAGACAAACAGTGAAATGCTGCTTAACGGGTCCTTTTCCAACAATGCAGAATTAAAAGATAAGCATCAAAAATTACTGTTTAAATGGAAAATAGTGACAAGAAAAAAAATCCCGATGCTGAATAATGAATAAAATAATGAAGTCAAAATAACACAAGCTCATAGTAGCTAGGGAGTACGACATTAACCATGCGCACGGTAATAAACCCCTATGGCATATATACAGGGGAGTACGAACGGTTGATATACATGGCTAGTGAGATACAGGGACGGTACAGCGAGGTAATAACATGAGCCCTATTACAGGGGCCACAGTCCATTTGAATATACCATAGCTTCAATATACAGGTGTCAACCATCCCAAACCCCCCGTCCTTCTAATCGAATTTACAAAAGTCTAATAACATTAGTGGCATAATATATCACAGGGCCGTACGTCTAGAGTCCATGCAGGACAGATTCATTCTATACAACCTTGCCCTCTGTCTATCAGGTCAAATCTTCTATACAACCCTGCCCTCCTGGTTCCCATCACATGGCGAGAGAACAACATCAGCCTGATACAACCGCCCTGCGCCCAAGTACCAATGCAGGTTGAATGAACAAGTGAGCGATATCATAATCAGGGGAGTAATCCAGCCGGAAATAGTAACATAAACATGACGCTCTCCACCGTACTTACAGGCTCAAGGTCAGGTGACAATAACTGGCTATATACAGGGGTATACCCAGGTAATCAGAAACGAGTGGCTAAATATACAGGGGAGACATACGGGAACAGGAGTACCAGGAGACGGGCTGAATAACAGGCTATATACAGAGGTGGTGGAGAGGAAGTGAAGTACCAGGAGTAAATAAGCTTGGGCTTATGATAGCAGGAGGAGTAGTGAAACCAGAGAGGCAGTAAGGTATCAGATGGCTATAATACAAGGACAGGACAGGTGAGGTAGCATGGCTATATACAGGTGTAGGACGAGGAGGGGAGAGACCCAGGGTTAATAGACAATGGTTGCAAGAATAATAGAGGTGAGGGAGAAGAGATGAGTAACCTGTACCGAGGATCAGAAAAGAAGGAGAGTATGAGGGAGCTTAGCGCATTGTATATGTGACCGCTTAAATGACTAGGATAGAGAATACACCGTGCGGCAGTGATATGATGATATGAGAGATAGAGTGCAAGAAAGGGTATTGAGATTTGGAACAATGCAGTAGTGAGCAATGGATTACGTGTAGTGTGGGAAGAGAATGATTGTGGTGTGGGTAGTGAAGGTTGGTGTTGTCGAGGTGGATGATGTGTGTGGGTGATCTGTGGTTGCAAGGTTCCAAGTGTGGTAGAGGTGGCAGAAGTCTAGACTGTGGGTAGAGTTAGGTCCACCCGTGGGGAGGTAGAGTGTAGGTTAGAGTTCCACCGTTCCATGGGTAGTGTGGGTTAGAAGTCCACCGTGTGTGTGAGGATAGAGGATCCAACAGAGGGTTGTAGGAAGAGGAAGAGGGGGTAATGAGGTGAGAGTTAAGAGAATCACATATCCGGGCTAGTGTTTTGAAGCCAACTGTTTATTTGATCTATAAGACACGCTTACTGTATTGGTGTAGATACACCACTATTGAATCTAGATGGTGTACTCAATCTATAACAGATAGGACAAGGAGGTGAAGTGTGGAGGTACATGGAACTATGTATTAACGGTAGAGCTGGGCCCACCATGTGCCTGGGCCCTAGGAGTCCCCCTACTCTTTTGGGGGTAGTGTGTCTACCTCATAACCCTCCCTAGGAGTTTTCCACCCATCGTGTGCTGGTCATGTAGTGTCACCTCTACACCCTGGGTCAGCAGCACTTCCAACCTATTGCCTGGTAGAGTCCACTCATCGTTCTGGTCGTAGTTTGTGACGCGTTAGAGTCCCACCCATATAGTGAGTAGTCGTCGTTCCCGGTAGCGAGTATTTCCACCATGTGGGTAGATGTGGGTAGAGTCCACTGTGGGTAGTGTGTGTGTGGGCGATAGAGTCCAAGTGTGGTGCCCTGTGTGTGTGTGTGTGTGGGCGTTAGAGTCCAGTGTGTGTGTGGTGGATGTGTGTGTGTGGGCGTAGAGTCCAGTGTGTGTGTGTGGCGTAGAGGTCCAGTGTGTGTCCGTGGGTCGTGTGTCGTGTGTGGGCGTGAGTCCAGTGTGATGTGTGTGGGCGTTCTAGAGTCCAGTGTGTGTGTGTGTGTGTGTGGGCGTGTGTCCATGTGTGTGTGTCAGTGGGAACGTAAGAGGATTCCAGTAGTGTGGTGGGTTGTGGTGTGTGTGCTGTAGTGCTGTGTGCTGTGTGGTGTGTGAGTGGGGGTAGAGTCCAGTGCTAGAGCGTTAATACAACAAATAAGTAGCAGTACCTTTGTGGTGGGAGGCTCTGGGTATTCCAGGTAGAGGCCCACGGAGCGGTGGCAGTGACGGAGGCTGAGGTGAGGTCTGTCACTGAGTCCGCTGGGCACGTCACCTGGTTGCATCAGCTGGCTGGATGGAAGGAACGGAGTGGTGGTGGTTGCCAAGGCAACGGACATGGCACTGCAGGGAGCTTCAGTGAGAGGGTTTCTCTCTGAGGGGGTTTCGCTCAGACYGAGCTTAACTCTGCTGTTGTCGTTGCTACTCCTGCTCTTCTTCACTCCTCCTTGATCCATCTTATGATCCTGGGTAGAGAGAGGGGAAAGACCGAGTGGGTAATGTCATTAGCATGGATGCCAGAGTGTAGTCATTACATCTCGAAGTGGAAACCGTTTACAATTTAAGTACCTAACATAAGCAAACAGCGKCAAACGGGGAGTGACCTACCTGAATTTATTCAATAGACTTCATTGCAAAACGTTTTCCATTTGGAGTAAACCTGTTTCTATAATCGGTATTGTGAATATACCCCTGGTGCGGGCGCTAGATTGGTGTCTGCCACGTGTAGGCTAATATGGACATGTATCAAATAACCTGCCTAWGTGTAACGACACAAACATACTACACACGTGGCAAGTTATACCTAATATACTAGCGGTGTCATCAACATCTGTCCTAATATTATGGTTTCAATGAATGAATATGTGCTGTTAAATMATTTAGTTAAAATGACATTACACGTGTGACGTATAATTGTTGACAAATTGAGCAATTCTATATAGTCGACCTGACCTGAATTCTCCAAAGTCCCCGTCCCCTGCTGCTGGGGTGCGCGCCCTTGGTGGCAGTGCATTGCTGGTTAGATATTAGCTACCTAGCTAAGTGGCTAACTATTCCCTTGCTTTACTTTATTATTTGAAAGCAACAAAAACAAGCATCATGGTGTATTAATTGAATTAAGTGTTTCTGCAACCTAACTAATTAACCCGCGTGTTCATCTATTTTGCAACTGCACATTTACGTAGCTAGCTATTTAAGTAGCTCACATTAGTTAGCTAGCTACGTTAGCTCCTGCAAATGCGTCCCCCCCAAATGTCGTCGAGACATGTTGAGCTAACTAGCTAGTGGCTAACATAATCAATCTCTCGTTATTAATAACGAATTAATGTATGGCACATTATATGACTTCAAATACTATACATCTAAATCGTTTGCCTACCCCTCAGGCGTTTTGTAGTTGTGACTCCATGCATGGTTGTTTTTGTTTGGTGTTGTTTTGCTTGCAAACCGGCTAGAAACACGAAAACATCRGATTGCGTTCTCCTTGCAAATCGTATCAGGACACGAATAAGCAAGTAATCGATCGGATCATCCAATCCACTCCAATGTGTTCGGTATCCAATTGCGTCCGAAATGCACGGAATTAGCTGTGCTGTTCACAGCCAAAAGGAAAGTAGGCGCTAACCTCTAGGAAAAACATACAAAATGGAGATCTCACTGTTTACAACACGTAGTGCAACCTGTTGGCGAATACGAGATACTGCAACTTACATGCTCCACCTCCAATTACAGTAGGTATGCATAGCCACAGGTTGTCATTTAGCCAATAGCAGCCTCAATGAATATTTTCTTTATTTGACTAGGCAAGTCAGTTTTTAAGAACAAATTCGTATTTACAATGACAGCCCAACAGTGGGTTAACTGCCTTGTTCAGGAGCAGAACATTCGATCTAGCAACCTTTCGGTTACTGGCCCAACGCTCTAACCACTGGGCTACCTGCCTTACAGTAGCCAGCTAGACAGATGTATATCGAATCGTAGGCTATGTATGAAACTTGATGAGGTATCGTCAGCCAGGTAAGAATAATGCACAGGACAAAACTGCTCATTTTAAAGAATTATCTGAAAATATATTTGTATGCCTATTCCAAGAATTGGGATCTATAAGCCCTGGTTAAACATGGCCACTGCATTTAACCATCCCACCCCATTTCAATGTACCAGCTCGTCCCATCCCACCCCATTTCAATGTKCCTACCATTAGTGGWACTAGCATATGTATTTTTGTTTGGAGTGATTTTACATGGCTCATCCCTTGCCTTGTTCTCACCTGCAGAAACATGCACACATCAGGAGTCCACAAGACACAGCACTGTGGGTTGGAGAAGTAGTACGCTTTGATTAAGTGGCCTGGCTGTAGGCTGTGAAACCATAAAACATTTGTATCTAAAAGCAATCGGTCTTCAAGGTTAACACCACATATACATCGAACAGGACTTGTACAAATGGGTTAATCATTGAAAATGTACCTACAACTCTTGATGAAATGATGTACTTGATCGTCCCATTCCACCCCATTTGAATGTACCAGAACAAGATATTTTGAATGAGTAATATCTACAAATGATGTAGGCCTAAACTCGTATTTGTTTCCTACAATCACATACATGTTTTGCAGGATGCCAGCTTTTTGTTGTTGCATCAGACAAGGTCCAGATGTTTGTTTTTAATGGTTTGTCTCTGTGCTGATGCTTCATACCAGCGCTGTTTGGCGCGATGGTAACACATTTGCCATTTGTAACGCATTAGAATTTGTTCTWAACTAACCTAGTTAAATAGAGYTTAAACAAACTTTTCTATTTATCTAGGCAAGTCAGTTAAGAACAAATTCMTATTTACAATGACGGCCTACACCAGCCTAACCCAGACGACACTGGGCCAATTGTGCGCCGCACTATGGGACTCCCACTCACGGCTGGTTTGATTCGAACCAGGGTGTCTGTAGCGACGCCTCTAGCACTGAGACGCTGCGCCACTCGGGAGCTCGACAGTCAATGTGTTACTATCGCACCAAACAGCGCTGATGACTCAACGTGACTCTGATGAGTTATTCAGGGAGTCATTCAGCCCTGATTTTGAATGAGGGTGCCACGTCAATGTTCCTGAGTCCTGACCGAATACTCAAATCAACAATMTGTCCTCATTTAGACACACACAGACAGATCTGTATCACATTTGTATTATTCATTTGCATCTCAAATATGCATCTGCATTGTTGTCATTGCAGCTAACGACACCTTCACAGTGCAATGCCAACCCACAAAACGCATGAATAGAGGAAATATTTTAGCTATTGTGAAGGTGTCTCCTCTCCTTCCKACTCCATTCCACAGTTCTGTAAATGCTCCATTCCCTACTGAACACTCCCATCTAGTGGCTGACCTTGGTACTGTTCATCGTGTATGAGATCAATTGAATACTGTAGCAAAGACAGTACAGTATGGAGATATGGAATTTCTATCGTAGAAGCGGTTTCTGACTGCACGCTTGTAGGCGATGCCATGGCGACTTTGGCACACTAAACACAGAATCTCGTCATAAGGTGAACGGTCGTCTCGCGGCGAACTGCGCATGTGCAGTCCGTCAAATCAAAGGCACTCCAATATAAACTKGTTTTTGACTAAAATGAAAACGTGTCAGTTTATCACTTTCACAACGTTGGGAGTAAAAACATGTTCATAAGACATTGGTTCGAATCTAGTTTGTGCCTTTAGATGTTGAGAACATTAAAAACTAAGGAAGATGTTTTCACTTCTCTCTTTGACTTCTCAAACCCTGGCCTGGTCTGCTTGGTCTGTTTTGCAAGCGTTCCCGGGAAGTCTCGAGATGTTGCGCATCTGGGTTTAGACATTTTGTGACTGTAGCCTACACTGCTCTTCAACGCATAATAAACTCAGCACACAGTTAGTTACCCATGGTCACAAGCCATTGTGCCTGACACAATACATCATTGTTGGGCAAGACCTAATTATAATGGGACCTATCAGCAGTGGAACACTGTGACAGTTGGTTAATTGAAGCCATTAGCCTAATTTGATTCCATAGTAGGCTATTTGGGAAAACAAGTATTTATTATTGGTGTAAAGATTACATGGGTGAAAARAAAAACACACACAGTCATTAGAAACACAGAATCTCTCTCTTCATCCAAACAGGGACATTTCTAAGTGATAGTAGATATTTCACATTGGCTTCCTGTGGAGCAATGTGAACCAATGAAGCCTCACCACCAAAGAGGAAGGATATTACATTACATACAGTTTACTAATCTAATTTGAAACTGCAAAGAAAAAAAAGAGGGAAAAAAATCGATGTAATTTCTCAGTARATGCAGATTCACATACATGTCTCTCTCTCCCTCTTCCCTTTCTCTCTTCTCTCTCTCTCTCTCGAAGGGAAATTAGTGTATGAGTGGCATGCAAGAGAAGAGATAGAATGTAGGTCAGTGTAATGCTGTGTGGATAGAGATAATAACCCATATAGCCAGCGACTGAAGTGTTTGGGCTTCAGCATGCTGTTGTATTATTGCCTAGATAATATGAGAGAGACTGCCAGGATAACCCATATAGCCAGCGACTGAAGTGTTTGGGCTTCAGCATGCTGTTGTATTATTGCCTAGATAATATGAGAGAGACTGCCAGGCTGCCTTACCAAGTCACCACCAAGACTCAATTTAGAGAGGAGAGGAGAGGATATAAGAGATGAGAAGAGATTAGATGAGATGCGATAGTAGAGATACTGTCAATAACATTAGATGTGATTTGTCTTAGAGATACAGGGTCTGGAATTCAAGTGAATCCACCAAAGAAATATGTTTATGTACTTACTCTAAATATGTCTGACTTATTTGTTAGTTTAAGTATTTTTTTTTACCACATTCCTTAACACTTTGTTGTTTGGAAGGCATTGTTGGCTTTTCCAGTCAGTGATATTTAACTAAAGATTTCAACAACAGGAGCTTTCAACTATTCCAAGTGATTAAGTTATGTTACATGATGGAACTTCTAGAATGTCTAACATCACCCTCAGCTGGAGACTCATATTGTCTTACACCATTCATGCTGAGCTGGCATGAAATTCAACCCCTCCTAAAAATCTGAAACTGGTAGTGTTGGACCAACCTGAACAGAGAGAGAGAGAGAGAGAGAGAGAGAGAGAGAGTATTATAAATATGAAAGTATAGCAGTGTGTTTGTTTGTTTGTACAGGAACAGCTTGGTTTAAAAACAGGAACTAAGGATTTCTCTGCTGAGGATTAACGGCATCTGTTGTTAGTCAGCAGTCCAACACACTCTGAAATGTTTCATCCATTTTGATTTGTTTTGTTTCCAAAGATAAAATGCATTATGAAATGGGTTGAATATCCATAACACAACAAAACAAAGTAGCCAACACTCACTCGCTGTCTGCAACCCACATGTTGCCCAAGCCTAGCCACAACACACAACAGCAGTTTTCTAGAATCTAAAGGAAAAAAGGAAAATCTCACATTAAAATGAAAAAAAAAACTCTGGCTGAAGAATCAGCAACAGCAGTGAAGCACAGCTTTCAATCCCTTCTGTTTGAATCCCACTCACTGAAGTTGGTCCCCCCCATGTGGCTGCTTAGCAACCCCTCTCCAGCACTAAACAGTGAATTATCATGCAGGGTAAAGCATGCCCAGTGTTGGCTTCTCACATTCCAGAGTAAGAATCACCTTTATCCACCACATACATCTGAATGTACAGGAATTTGACTCYGTGAAATTATCCACCAGTCAGGGAGAAAATCACTCCATGCTGACTCAAACCACCAATGTCCTAGCAGAGAACACTCCACGCTGACTCAAACCACCAATGTCCTAGCAGAGATCCCTCCACGCTGACTCAAACCACCAATGTCCTAGCAGAGATCACTCCACGCTGACTCAAACCACCAATGTTCCTATCAGAAGATCACTCCACCTGACTCAAACCACCAATGTCCTAGCAGAGATCACTCCACGCTGACTCAAACCACCAATGTCCTAGCAGAGATCACTCCACGCTGACTCAAACCACCAATGTCCTAGCAGAGATCACTCCACGCTGACTCAAACCACCAATGTCCTAGCAGAGATCACTCCAACGCTGACTCAAACCACCAATGTCCTAGCAGAGATCACTCCACGCTGACTCAACACCAATGTCCTAGCAGAGATCACTCCACGCTGACTCAAACCACCAATATGTCCTAGCAGAAATCACAGGATGAAGAGTTTAAATGCTGGTCCTGCAGGTGATTCTCTGATCCACCTCTACACAGACGACACCATTCTGTATAATACAGATGAAGAGTTTATATTACTTCAAAGGATTTAGTCTTTCACTGCTTTCTTCCAAAATAAGAAAAATAGTCTAAAGAGAACAGGCCTACTAAAGAGACAGGCCTACTAAAGAGTACAGGCCTACTAAAGAGATAGGTCTACTAAAGAGTACAGGCCTACTAAAGAGTACAGGCCTACTAAAGAGAACAGGCCTACTAAAGAGTACAGGCCTACAAAGAGAACTAGGTCTACTAAAGAGTAAGACCTAAAGAGTACAGCTACTAAAGAGAACAGGCCTACTAAAGAAATAGGTCTACTAAAGAGTACAGCCTACTAAAGAGTACAGCCTACTAAAGAGAACAGCCTACTAAAGAGAATAGGTCTACTAAAGATACGCCTACTAAAGAGAATAGGTCTACTAAAGAGTACAGGCCTACTAAAGAACAGCCTACTAAAAGAACAGGCCTACTAAAGAGTACAGCCTACTAAAGAGAATAGGTCTACTAAAGAAGTACTAAAGAGTACAGGCCTACTAAAGAGAAACAGGCCTACTAAAGAGTACAGGCCTACTAAGAGAATAGGTCTACTAAAAGAGTACAGGCCTACTAAAGAGTACAGGCCTACTAAAGAGAAAGGCTACAAAGAGTACAGGCCTACTAAGAGAATAGGTCTACTAAAGAGTACAGGCCTACTAAAGAGTACAGGCCTACTAAAGAGAACAGGCCTACTAAAGAGAATAGGTCTACTAAAGAGTACAGGCCTACTAAAAGTACAGCTACTAAAGAGAACAGCCTACTAAAGAGAATAGGTCTACTAAAGAGTACAGGCCTACTAAGAGAATAGTCTACTAAAGAGTACAGGCCTACTAAAGAGTACAGCTACTAAGAGAACAGGCCTACTAAAGAGTACAGGCCTACTAAAGAGAGATAGATCTACTAAAGAGAATAGGTCTACTAAAGAGTACAGCCTACTAAAGAGAACAGGCCTACTAAGAGTACAGGCCTACTAAAGAGAATAGGTCTACTAAAGAGAATAGGTCTACTAAAGAGTACAGGCCTACTAAAGAGAATAGGCCTACTAAAGAGTACAGGCCTACTAAAGAGAATAGGTCTAAAAGAGTACAGGCCTACTAAAGAGAATAGGTCTACTAAAAGAGACAGGCCTACTAAAGAGAACAGCCACTAAAGAGTACAGGTCTACTAAAGAGTACAGCTACTAAAGAACAGCCTACTAAAGAGTACAGGCCTACTAAAGAGAATAGGTCTACTAAAGAGAACAGGCCTACTTAAGAGATACAGGCCTACTAAAGAGAATACAGGCCTACTAAAGAGACAGGCCTACTAAAGAGTACAGGTCTACTAAAGAAATACAGGCCTACTAAAAGAACAGGCCTACTAAAGAGAATACAGGTCTACTAAAGAGAACAGGCCTACTAAAGGAATACAGGCCTACTAAAGAGAACAGGCCTACTAAAGAGTACAGTCTACTAAAGAGAATACAGGCCTACTAAAGAGAACAGGTCTACTAAAGAGTACAGGTCTACTAAAGAGAATACAGGCCTACTAAAGAGAACAGGTCTACTAAAGAGTACAGGCCTACTAAAGAGAATAGGCCTACTAAAGAGAATAGGTCTACTAAGAAACAGGTACTAAAGAGATACAGCTACTAAAGAAACAGGCCTACTAAAGAGTACAGGGCTACTAAAGAGTACAGGCCTACTAAAGAGTACAGGCCTACTAAAGAGAATAGCCTACTAAAAGATACAGGCCTACTAAAGAGTACAGGCCTACTAAAGAGATCAGGCCTACTAAAGAGTACAGGCCTACTAAAGAGTACAGGCCTACTAAAGAGTACAGGCCTACTAAAGAGAATAGGCCTACTAAAGAGTACAGGTACTAAAGAGTACAGGCCTACTAAAGAGTACAGGCATACAAAGAGAATAGGCCTACTAAAGAGTACAGGTCTACTAAAGAGTACAGGCCTACTAAAGAGTACAGGCCTACTAAAGAGTACAGGCCTACTAAGAGTACAGGCTACTAAAGTAGCCTACTAAGAGATAGCCTACTAAAGAGTACAGGCCTACTAAGAGAATACAGGCCTACTAAAGAGTACAGGCCTACTAAAGAAGTACAGGTCTACTAAAGAGAATATGCCTACTAAAGAGTACAGGCCTACTAAAGAGTACAGGCCTACTAAAGAGTCCGGCCTACTAAAGAGTACAGGCCTACTAAAGAGTACAGGTCTACTAAAGAGAAATAGGCCTACTAAAGAGTACAGGCCTACTAAAGAGTACAGGCCTACTAAAGAGTACAGGCCTACTAAAAGAGTACAGGCTACTAAAGAGTACAGGCCTACTAAAGAGTACAGGCCTACTAAAGAGTACAGGCCTACTAAAGAGTACAGGCCTACTAAAGAGAATAGGCCTACTAAAGAGTACAGGCCTACTAAAGAGAATAGGCCTACTAAAGAGTACAGGCCTACTAAAAGAATACAGGCCTACTAAAGAGTACAGGCCTACTAAAGAGAATAGGCCTATTAAAGTGTACAGGCCTACTAAACACGATCCTGTAGAGGTTTTTTAACACATGCTCTTTCCATGACAGACTGACCAGGGGAATCCAGGTGAAAGCTATGATGCCTAATTGATGTCACCTAATTAAATCCACATCAACCAATGTAGATGAAGGGGAGGAGACAGGTTAAAGAAGGATTTTTAAGCCTTGAAACAATTGAGACATGGATTGTGTATGTGTGCCATTCAGAGGGTGAATGGAAAATACACAATATTTTAGTGCCTTTGAACGGGGTATGGTAGTATGTGCCAGGCGCACCCGTTTGTGCCAGGAACTGCAACGATGTTGGGTTTTTCACGCTCAACAGTTTCCCGTGTGTATCAAGAATGGTCCACCACCCAAAGGACATCCAGCCAACTTGACACAACTGTGGGAAGCATTGGGGTCAACATGGGCAAGCAGCATCCCTGTGGAACGCTTTCAATACCTTGCAGATTCCATGCCCTGACGAAATGAGGCAGTTCTAAGGGCAAAAGGGGAGGCGTGCAACTCAATATTAGGAAGGTGTTCCTAATGTGTGGTATTCTGTGTGTATTTAACTCGTCCAAGCCAGCCCTTAAAGAGCAAACAAGATAGCATGTTGGAAAAGGCCGACATGCATTGCAACATATGACCTATTTAAAGATAATTACTGTGACAAGTAGGCCTAAGTATTCGTGCACTGCCACCATTAAGGTTTGAAAGCCTTCGCATGTGCAGACAATGGGCTGCGCACTCATTCCAATGGCGGAACGATACCTGTCCATGGTGCTGAAGGGACGCCCACTCACCCAGTCCAATCACGGTACCCCCATAGGGCAGCTCAACTTCACAACGTGGAATAATAGCTAGTGATTGACAATTAAGACATTATTAATTTGCATAGATAAATAATGGGGAGCAAAGAAACATAAGGTGTGGGTATTTTCTTTTAGCAAATAATATAATTCATGATTTTTAATTATTCACCTGATAAGTTTAAGCAAATGCAAATCCCCTAATTAAATTCAACGTCACATGTTATCATCGCCTATTAGGCTACTTTGCAGAATGTTCATCTATTTTCTGAAAGTCATTCAGAATGTAGGTTAATCTACTCTACGTCACACGTTTTCAAATGTCATTTTCCTTTCAGATAATGATGTAAGACGTTACTCCCCATGATGTTTTTCCCCCGCGCACCGCTGGAGAATCCTCACGTTAACCTTCTTCACTCCAGTGTCAAGCCTGGCCGTTACATCTGTTCTCCTCTCTGCACAGCAGTTTGGAGACGGAGAGATGGGAGCGCGCTTCACTGGCGTCCAGATTCCCATTTTCACTTTAAGAAAATAACTGCACGCGCATGGCAATTTCAGCACGGTCTCAGTGAACAGCGAACGTGCAGTTGCTTCGGGCAGATGAAGTTACATTGGACCGTTAAAAAAAAACAAGGACAGGAGCTTGCCTTGCAGAATCAAAGAAGTTTGACATTTTTATCCAGAACGGACTGAAGTGCAGAGATATTGAATCATTTGTTCAATTGATGATGGAATAATGGTGATTTCACTTTGATTTCACTGTAGGATTAAATCAATGGACACACAGCAATAGGACATAGCAATGGACGTGTGTAAAATTATGCATTCGTTGGATGCGCTGATCGATTTCATTCAACAGAAGACATGCACGATCGGCAGGCATTTCACGCGCGGCTTAACTGAGGCACCTGAGTTTTTTTTTTACAGCACTTGTCTTGAATAATGTTGGGGAGGTTTGTAAATGGTGGTCAACGGTGTCCTTGGTATGTAGACCTAATCAGCACACAGAAGACATGCTATTTCATCCCATATAGATTGAAAACTTTTTCGGAAACATCTGCGCGCCTAACGGTGACCGGGATTTGGTTTTGTGCATGAATAAAAAAATGGCACTGAGTGAGAATTGTAAAACCCAGCCGGCTAAAGAAACAGGGTCGGTGCAAAACCCGCCGTCTGATGTTATTGAACTAAACGTAGGAGGTCAGGTATACTATACTCGTCTCCATACTTTAACAAGCATCCCCAATTCCTTACTGGGACGGTTATTCTCCACCAAGAAGGGGTCCTCGAATGATTTGGCACGGGACCTCCGGGGACGTTATTTTATCGACAGAGATGGTTTTCTGTTCCGATATGTATTGGATTATCTGCGAGATAAGCAGGTCGTTCTACCGGACCACTTCCCAGAGAAAGGAAGGTTAAAACGGGAAGCGGAATACTTTGAACTCCCCAAACTGGTCAAACTGTTGGCTTCCGAGGAATCTAAACAGTTTCAGGACGACCCTTTTCACAGTGATTTCGACGACGCGTCGCTAGTCAGCGACCAGAGGATATATTCCTCCTACTCTCTGGACCGGAGGTATGGATACATAACCGTCTGTTTCAAAGGCACGTGTGCGGCACCGGGAGGCAAGGACAACCATATTGACCCCAAATCCCAAAAAGCAGTACCCAGAATCTTCATCAGCGGAAGGATCGGCCTCGCCAAAGAGGTGTTTGGAAACACCCTGAATGAGAGCCGAGACGCGGACAGGCCTGCGGACAGGTACACCTCCCGGTTCTTCCTCCGGTTCCGTCACTTGGAGCGGGCCTTTGACATGCTGTCGGAGAGCGGGTTCCACATCGTCGCCTGTAACTCGTCGCTCACCGCCTCTTCCATCAGCCATTACGCACCCGAGAAAGTCTGGTCCAACTTCACGCAGTACATCTTCTACCGTAAGTGATTTCCCACATAAAACACTATAAACCTTCTTTAATAATGCCCTTTAGGTTAGGCAACTGGTTGACGCCATGTCACAATCAGTTGTTTAAGTGGATTTAGTAAAGGGAATAGTTAAGTATGTTAGACTACGGATGTCTGACAGACTCACTAGGAGACATATAGTTGTCTTAGGCCTATATGGTTCCTTTTGCTATAATCCCAGCACCTGGTCTTAAATAGCTTTTCAAGTTTGTGATTATATACACTGAGTGTACAAAACATTAGGAACATCTTCCTAGTATTGAGTTGCACCCCCCTTTGCCCTCAGAACAGCCTCCGTTGGTCAGGGAATGGACTCTACAAGGTGTCCAAAGCATTCCACAGGGAATGGACTCTACAAGGTGTCCAAAGCGTTCCACAGGGAATGGACTCTACAAGGTGTCCAAAGCGTTCCACAGGGATGCTGGCCCATGTTGAATCCAATGCTTCCCACAGTTGTGTTAAGTTGGCTGGGAGTGGATCTCTACTATGACTAGCTTGTTCCATCTCATCCCACGGATGCTCAATATACACATGGATACATTGCTGCCATGAAGGGATGCACCTGACTGACAGTGATGTTCAGATATCTTGTGGCATTCAAACTTTGCTCCACTTTTATCAAAAGGCCCAATGTGTGCCATGAAAACACACCCAACACCATCACCAGCCTGTAATGTCGACACGCGGCATGATGGATGCATGTACTCGTGGTTTTCTCCATACCCTAGTCCTCCCACCAGCGTGAAAAAGCACGAACTGGGATTCATCAGACCAGGCAAATATTTCTCAAATTCTCCAGTGTTTGTTCTTTAGCCCATTTTCTATTTRTTTTGCTGAAAGAAGTGGAACTCTGTAAGGTCGTCGGCTGCCACTCCCCATTAATGTCAAGGTACGATGAGTTGTACATTCTCTTATGGTAATGTTGTACTAGATTGTCAATRGACTAACTGTAGCCCATCGTGTCCTCTTTCATCAACGACCCATTTTCGTCCACTGGATGTCCTCTGGGTAGTGGACCYTTCATGATACACATGGGAAACTGTTGAGCGTGGAAAAACCCAGCAGCGGTGCAGTTCTTGACACACTCAAACTGGTGCGCCTGGCACCTTTTACCATACCCCGTTTCAAGGCACTTAAATATTTTGTCTTGCCCATTCACCCTCTGAATGGCACACAATCCATGTCTCAAGGCTTAACAATCCTTTTTAAAATCGGGTTTCTTCCCTTTATCTACACGGATAGAATTGGATTTAACAGGTGACATCAATAAGGGCTCATAGACTAACCAGGTGAATCCAAGTGAAAGCTATGTCATGGAAAGAGCAGGTGTTCTTAATGTTTTGTACACTCAGTGTAAGTGCCACACACACAGGGCTATATCATGAATAAAATAGTAACGTTACCACTGCATCGACCAACATCATTTATATTCTGTATATCACTTTGACAGTAGTGTGTGTGTATGTCACGGTGTGTGTGTTATAGTGTGTGTGTGTGTGTTGCTGTGTTCAAAACAACTGGGAACTCTGAAAAATACCAGGTCAAATCATGACGTCAGTGATCTTCAGGTGGGAAAGTCAGAGTTCTAGAAAGAGGCCTGAGTTCCCAGTTGGATGACCGTTCAAATCCATTCTTCCCAGTCAGAGTTAGTTTCCAGTCTCCCAGTTGTTTAGAATGTGACATTAGTCACAGTGTGTGAGTGTGTTTGTGTCACAGTGTGTGTGTGCTACACCAGCCAACATCATTTCACATTCATACCCTCCCTGGTCTACACCCTCCCTGGTCTACACCCTCCCTGGTCTACACCCTCCCTGGTCTACACCCTCCCTGGTCTAAACCCTCCCTGGTCTAAACCCTCCCTGGTCTAAACCAGACAGTTGTGCCATTTAGCTGAAGGAGGAAAGACAGTTTGGCCACTAGCGACTACCTACCTACCTTCATTAGTAACTAATCTGGCTCATCCCTTGCTTTCTCTCTCCTCATCCCTTGCTTCCTCTGGGTGGAGAGAGGAGGGAGATGTTGTACCATATGGCCAATTAAAAGACACTTTGTTCGTAATTCCAAATGGTTCCCCTCGGATTCCTGAAGGAAATCCAGCTGGCAGGTCAAGTTTGGGGGTTGGGTTTTTTGGGGTTGAAAACCAGCTGGCAGGTCAAGGTTGAGGGTTGATGTGGTGGAGGGTTTTAGGGAGGTGGAATAACTGCAGCTAAGGAAGACATATGGTTGGCTAATGATTTGCCTACAGAGTCGTTAATATAATTAAAATAGAATAGGTGGATGTTGACCTCCTAACACCAATTTTAGAGGCAGTTTTACTGAGTCATTGTGGGGTCTTGTGGAGACTGGGCATACGGCGTAGGTGATCACTGACGACCTCTAGCCTCACTGACAGACGCTTCTCCTGGACAGAGGGAAAGGACAGAGAGGGAGAGGAGGAGAAGGAGAGAGAGAGGTAGACTGGGTCAGAAGTAGAGGAGACTGGCAGAGGGAGCGAGAAGGGACGGAGGGAGAGAGAAGGGAGAGGGGAAGAGGAAGAGAGAGAGGGAGAGAGAGAAGGGAGAGAGAGAGAGAGAGAAGGGAGAGAGAGTGAGAGAAGGGAGAGAGAGAGAGAGAGATGAGTGGGAGGGAGAGAGAGAGAGAGAGAGAAGGGAGAGAAGGGAGGGAGGGAGAGAAAAGGGAGAGGAAAAATATACTGTAAAGGAGATGGATGAAGACTAGGTCAGAAGGAGAGGAGACAGACAGAGAAAGAGAGAGTGATGGAGAGAAGGGGAGAGGGGGAAAAATAGAGACAGGGGCAGAGGGAGAGAGAGAGATAAAGCTGGTTCTGGGGCTCTGTTCACAAACACAAACAGACCCCACAGAGCCCCAGGACAGATTAGACCCAACCAAATCATGAGAAAACAAACAGATAATTACTTGACACATTGGAAAGAATTTACAAAAAAACATAGCAAACTAGAATGCTATTTGGCCCTAAACAGAGAGTACACAGTGGCAGAATACCTGGCCACTGTGACTGACCCAAAATGAAGTTAACCTTTGAGTATGTACTGGAGGTGGACAGAGACATACTTTACTTTGTCAATGGTAGGTTACGGGGGACTCTTTGTGGAGATTCACCTATTACTCACCTCTTGGCCACAGCACAGTAGACTATATGATTACAGACATTGACCCTTTCTCTCTCAGCTCATTCACTGTCAAGCCACTAACACCTCTGTCTGATCACAGCCAAATTACGTTGTTCCTCAAAAGAACAGACATGGAAACAACCACACATTCACAGCCCAGTAAGCTGTACAACATCAGAAATTCATACAGATGGGCCCAAAACAACACAGAAGAATACCAGAAAGCAACCTGTAACCAAAATATCCTAACACTCTTAGATAACCTTCTGGATACCACATTCACTCACAGTAAAGAAGGCATCAATCTAGCAGTACAAAACATCAACTATATATTCAGGCAAACGGCAAAAGAAGCACAATTGAAATTGATAAAAAACAAAACAAAAAAGATCACAGATGACAACTGGTTTGATGCAGATTGTAAAATTATAAGGAAAACATTTAGAACACTATCCAACCAAAAGCACAGAGACCCAAATAATGGTGAATTACGCCTTCATTACTGTGAGACTTTAAAACTCTATAAACGTACACTCAGAACTTAAAAAGCACAGTACAACAGCAAGCAGCTGACACTAATTGAGGAGTCCATAAACACAAACAACTTCTGGCAAAATTAGCGATACAAAATGGTGACATATGGACAACCCATTTTAAAACACTCTTCAACACCATTCAAATTGACACAAACGCAGAGCAATGCTAAATTCATGAGAAGTTGAATAGATTAGAAAAAGATATAAAGGACAATCAAAATCCATTGGTCTCCCCAATTACTGACCAGGAGCTCTATAAGAAACTTCCGGCCCTCAAATTTAAAAAGGCATGCGGACCTGATGGCATCCTAAATGAGATGCTCAAACTCACTAGTGCAAAATTTAAATTGGCTATATTAAAACTGTTTAATTTGATCCTGAGTGTAGGTTATTTCTGGAATCAAGAACTCATAACCCCAATCTTTAAGTACGGAGACAAATTTGACCCTAACAATTACAGAGGCATTTGTGTGAACAGTAACCTGGGGAAGGTTTTCTGTAGTATTATCAATGTAAGAGTTCTAAACTTCCTTAATAAGCACAATGTCTTGAGTAAAATCCAAATTGGATTTATACCAAAACATCGCACGACTGGTCATATTTACACCCTACACACCCTGATAGATAAACATGTCCACCAAAATAATACCAAAATATACYCTTGCTTTATCYACTTCCAAAAAGCKTTTGATTCTATTTGGCATACAGGACTGTTCTACAAAGTTATTGAAAGTGGTGTAGGGGGTAAAACATGACATAATTAAATCAATGTATACTGGCAATACGTGCAGCATTAAAATTGTCAAGAAAATAGCAGAATTCTTTATCCAGGGGCGGGGCCTTCGCCAGGGTTGCAATCTGAGCCCTGCACTCTTCAATATTTACATCAATGAATTGGCCACTATTCTAGAAAAATCCTCAGCCCGGGTGTTAGTCTCCACAATTCAGATGTTAAATGCCTACTCTTCGCAGATGACCTATGCCTGCTGTCACCCACAGCACATGGCCTACAGCAGAGCCTGGACCTGCTAGAGCAGTACTACCAGACCTGGGCCCTGGCAGTAAACCCCAAAAATACTAAAATAATTATTTTCCAGAGAAGATCCAGATCTCAGGGAATTAGACCAAAGTTCTCAATTGCTACAAAATATATAGAGTACTGCACACACTACAATTACTTAGGTTTAAAAATAAGCTTAACTGGACACCTTAATGAGGCAGTGAATGAACTGAGAGAGAAAGCACGCAGGGCATTCTACGCCATTAAAAAACWAATTCAAATTGGATAAAACTAATTGAATGTGTCATTGAACCAATTGCACTTTATGGCAGCGAGGTGTGGGGTCCACTTGCAAAACAAGATTTCACCAAATGGGACAAACATCCCATTGAAACTCTGCATGCAGAGTTCTGTAAGATTCTCCTACATGTCCAGAGGACAACTAAAAACAATGCATGCAGGGCAGAATTAGGCCAATATCCACTAATAATAAAAACTCAAAAGAGAAATTAAGTTTTGGAAACATCTAAAATACAGTGACCCCCTCTCATATCATTACCAAGCCCTGCAATGCCAAGAGCTGAGCAAAGAAAAGAGTCCCCTCATCCAGCTGGTCCTGAGTTCACAAACCTGTTCTACTAACACAATGAAGCCTCAGGACCAGAACATCCAATCAATCAGAATAAACCAAACTACAACACAGTCAAACAAAAACGACATTGCTTATTGGGAAACACAAGCACAACGCAAAATGCAGTGCTATCTGGCCCTAAATCAACAGTACACCATGGCAAACTATTTGACCATGGTCAAAACCTTGACAAAGTACAGGCTCAGAGAGCACAGCCTTGCCATTGAGAAGGGTAGACACAGGAAAACCTGTCTCCCTGTAGAGGAAAGGCTGTGCAACCACTGCACCACAGCAGAACCTGAGACGGAGCTGCATTTCCTGACAAAATGTTTATAAATATAAAACAATTAGAGAGTGTCATTTCCCCAAATTTGAAACCCTTATTCAAGGTTTCAAAGACCTCTCTGATGAGAGTAGGCTACCCGTCCTGTTGGGGGAGGACGCAGGGAGCTGTGGGTTGGCAGCGCACTACATTGCTGCCTGCCATAAGATGAYGGACAGTGTCTGACAGACCAATCAACCTGCACATGTCCTCTACTGTATGCTTATTGTTCAATGTATGGTTATTTTGACCCTTGGTTATTGTTGTTACTGTTATGCCGTTGATCATATTTTGATTTCTTTTTCTTAATATTGTTAAATATCCAAAAGTAAGCTTTGGCAATATGTACATTGTACGTCATGCCGAATAAAGCAAATTGATATTGAATTTAATTAAACATATTTGCAACTCTGGACTGTGGGTTGCAGACAACTTCAACAATATAAAATCAAGAGCAGCGAAAAGAACACGAGCACTAGAGGAGAGAGCAGACTGCTGGGGAGAGGGTGGAGGGGGAGGCGCCACCCCCGCATCATTAGAACTCAAGCGACACAGCCCACCTCAAGCTCCCGACAAAAGTCTCGACCCACAGCAGGAACAGTCCACACCAGACCCCTGACCATGGCGTCGACGTCCACAGCATGAACAGACAAATGACAGAAAGCCCCAAGCCCAGGGGTTCTCACCCCCTCTGATCCATCCCCTGTCAGCCACCTGATAGCCCTCCTGACAACCCCCCCACACCCCACTGAGGACAAACACTACAGAACACAGATTGTTTCCTTATGGACTCAAATGGAAATTTAACAAAATATTTGTCCCAAACAGTGTGTCTGAAACTCTGCGCCCGAGTACCTCTGTCTGAGACCAACTAGGTTCACTTCCAGCATTATCAATAATACACCGGCAGCCTGCCGTCTATGACCCTTGCTGTCTGCGGACCAAGCTATGGGTTCCCCAGCATATAATAATTACACGGCAGCCGCCCCTAGACCTCTCGGGGGCTGAGGACCAACTAGGTTCCCCGCCAATCTAATAATACACCCAGCCTCCCTAGACCTTCTGTCTGAGGACAACTCAGGTTCACTCCAGCCATATAATAGATACATCCGGAGCTAGCCCTACGAACCTTCTGTCTGAGGACCACTAAGGTCAACCCAGCTATAAATACATAAACACCCCTGCCCTAGACCCTTCTCTGTCTGAGGACCAACCTAGGTTCACCCAGCTCATATAATAATACCAGCCTGGTGATGTCGGCTGCTAGTACTGCTAGTCTGAGGACCAATCCTAGGTCTCACCAGAATATAATAATACCACCCAGTCCGCCCCCTAGACCTTCTGTCTGAGGACCAACTAGGTTCACCCAGCCATATAATAATACACACAGGCACAGACGACCTGAGAACACAGCAGGAAAGGATGGCCACAGCACTGAAGGGAGTGATTGAAAAAGCTTCTTCTACTTTCCCCAACGCACAAGTGGTTATCTCCACCCTGCTACCATACAGCGGGTAAACGCAAGTATTTCCCGTGACTGTCCCTCAAAACCAAATGTTTTCCTGGTCCACCACTCCACCCTGGACTTGAACAGCCTCTATGACCAGGTCCACCTCTACAAGGCAGCAGTGTCCACCTTCGCCCGGACTCTAAAGGACATCACTCTCAAACGCAGCCCCAATACTTCAAACAGGAGCAACAGATCAATAGACACCCTGCCCAGACCAGCGAGACTCTCTCCCAGACCTGCGGGACCCCCCCCCCTTCACATAGAGGACCCACGCCTAGAGGACCTACATCCAGACCACAACACCACCAGCCACATACACACCCCCACCAATCAACACACCCCCAAGTCAACTATGCCCACACCCCATTTAGGCACCCTCAGATCAGACCTATGCCCCTCCTGCCCACTCCATGCACCACACCCATGCAAAGAGGGCCTCAACATGGACGTCACACATACGCCGAGGCTGTGAGCGGGTAAACAGGCCCAACCCCCACTCTTACACAAGACCAAGCCAATGGCATGTACCAGATGCAACATTGGACAACATTGGACACTTTATGGAACACAAAGCCTTCACTAACTCATCCTGAAACATCCAAGGCCTGAGGTCATCTGCCTTTGGCCTAAAGAGCAGGAACCTGGACTTCATCAAAGAAATTGGAAATACAGACATTGTCATCCTACAAGAAACATGGTATAAAGGAGATGGACCCACTGGTTGCCCTCTAGGTTATAGAGAGCTGGTAGTCCCATCCACCAAACTGCCAAGTGTGACACAGGGAAGGGGCTCAGGGAATATGCTAATTTGGTATAGAGCAGACCTAACTCACTCCATTAACTTAATCAAAACAGGAACATTTTACATTTGGCTCGAAATTCAAAAGGAAATTATCTTAACAGAGAAAAATGTCCTCCTGTGTGCTACCTATATCCCCCCACTAMAATAATTTCCAGGCCCAGGGACATGTACTAGTCTGTGGCGACCTAAATGCCAGAACCGGACAAGAATCTGACACCCTCAGCACACAGGGACACACACACCTACCTGGAGGTGACAGCATTACCTCCCCCATATGCCCCCCTAGGCACAACTATGACAACATAAACAACAAAAACAGGTCACAACTCCTGCAGCTCTTTCGAACGCTGAGTATGTACAGTTGTGTCACGTTCTGACCATAGTTCTTGMGMGTTTTTCCTTGTTTTGTGTTGGTCAGGACGTGAGCTGGGTGGGCATTCTATGTTTTTCTGTTTCTATGTGGGGATTGTCAATTGGCCTGATGTGGTTCTCAATCAGAGGCAGGTGTTTGTCATTGTCTCTGATTGGGAACCATATTAAGGTAGCCTGTTTTGTGTTGGGATTTGTGGGTGGTTGTTTCCTATCTTTGTGTTTCTCTGCACCAGATAGGACTGTTTCGTTTTGCCACGTTTGTTATTTTTGTATTTGTATAGTGTTCACGTTATTCGTCTCTTTATTTAAAATCATGTTGAACACGGAATACGCTGCGTCTTGGTCCGATACCTGCTACACCTCTTCAGACGAAGAGGAGGAAGGCTGTCGTTACAAGTTGAAGTCGGAAGTTGACATACACCTTAGTCAAATACATTTCAACTCAGTTTTTCACAATTCCTGACTTTTAATCCTAGTAAAAATTCCCTGTCTTAGGTCAGTTAGGATCACCACTTTATTTTAAGAATGTGAAATGTCAGAATAATAGTAGAGAGAATGATTTATTTCAGCTTTTATTTCTTTCATCACATTCCCAGTGGGTCAGAAGTTTACAAACACTCAAATAGTATTTGGTAGCATTGCCTTTAAATTGTTTAGCTTGGGTCAAACGTTTTGGGTAGCCATCCACAAAAAACTCCCACAATAAGTTGGGTCAATTTTGTCCCATTCCTCCTGACATAGAGCTGGTGTAAACTGAGTCAGGTTTGTAGGCCCTTTGCTCGCACCCGCTTTCAGTTCTGCACCACACATTTTCTATAGGATTGAGGTCAGGGCTTTGTGGATGCCACTCCAATACTTGGACCTTTTTTGTCGTTAAGCCATTTCCCACAACTTTGGAAGTATGCTTGGGGTCATTGTCCATTTGGAAGACCCATTTGCGACCAAGCTGTAACTTCCTGACTGATGTTTTGAGATGTTGCTTCAATATAATCCACATAATTTTCCTGCCTCATGATGCCATCTATTTTGTGAAGTGCACCAGTCCCTCCTGCAGCAAAGCACCCCACAACATGATCTTGCACCCCTGTGCTTCACGGTTGTGGATGGTGTTCTGGGCTTGCAAGCCTCCCCTTTTTCCCCCACAAACAGGGTCATATGATGGCCAAACAGTTCTATTTTTGGTTTCATCAGACCAGAGGACATTTCTCCAAAAAGTATGATCTTTGTCCCCATCTGCAGTTGCAAACCGTAGTCTGGCTTTTTATGGTGGTTTTGGAGCAGTGGTTTCTTCCTTGCTGAGCGGCTTTTCAGGTTATGTCGATATAGGACTCATTTTACTGTGGATATAGATACTTTTGTACCTGTTTCCTCCAGCATCTTCACAAGGTACTTTTGCTGTTGTTCTGGGATTGATTTAGCACTTTTCACACCAAAGTATGTTCATCTCTAGGAGACAGAACGCGTCTCCTTCCTGAGCGGTATGATGGCTGCAAAGTCCCATGGTGTTTATACTTGCATAGTATTGTTTGTACAGATGAACGTGGTACCTTCAGGCATTTTGGAAATTGCTCCCAAGGATGAACCAGACTTGTGGAGGTCTACAATCTACAATTGTTGGAAAAATTACTTTTGTCATGCACAAAGTAGATGTCCAAACCGACTTGCCAAAACTATAGTTTGTTGACAAGAAATTTATGGAGTGGTTGAAAACAAGTTTTAATGACTCCAACCTAAGTGTATGTAAACTTCCGACTTCAACTGTACATAGTCAATGGTAGGCTTCGAGGGGACTCCTATGGTAGGTACACCTATAGCTCATCTCTTGGCAGTAGTACTGTAGACTACTTTTATCACTGACCTCAACCCAGAGTCTCTCAGAGCGTTCACAGTTCAGCCCACTGACACCCTATCAGACCACAGCAATATCACAGACTACTTGAACAGAGCAATACTCAATCATGAGGCATCAAAGCCAAAGGAATATTAAGAAATGCTATAGCATAGAAATAATCTATTTTATACCTGATGTCCTTACACAGCTCTCTGGTCTTGGCCATTGTGGAGAGGTTAGGTTGGGAGTCTGTTTGATTGAGTGTGTGGACAGGTGTCTTTTATACAGGTAACGAGTTCAAACAGGTGCAGTTAATACAGGTAATGAGTGGAGAACAGGAGGGCTTCTTAAAGAAAAACTAACAGGTCTGTGAGAGCCGGAATTCTTACTGGTTGGTAGGTGATCAAATACTTACTGTATGTCATGCAATAAAATGCAAATGAATTACTTTAAAATCATACAATGTGATTTCTGGATTTTTGTTTTAGATTCCGTCTCTCACAGTTGAAGTGTACCTATGATAAAAAATTACAGACCTCTACATGCTTTGTAAGTTTGGAAAACTTGCAAAATCGGCAGTGTATCAAATACTTGTTCCCCCACTGTATATATACAGTGTTTGTAATGATGTGCAAATAGTTAAGTAAAGTACAAAAGGGAAAATATATAAAACATAAATATAGGTTGTATTTACAAATGTGGTTTTTGTTCTTCACTGGTTGCCCTTTTCTTGTGGCAACAGGTCACAAATCTTGCTGCGTGGATGGCACGCTGTGGTATTTCACCCAATAGATATGGGAGTTTATCCAAATTAGATTTTTTTTTCAAATTCTTTGTGGGTCTGTGTAATCTGAGGGAAATATGTGTCTCTAATATGGTCATACATTTGGCAGGAGGTTAAGAAGTGCAGCTCAGTTTCCACCTCATTTTGTGGGCAGTGTGCACATAGCCTGTCTTCTCTTGAGAGCCAGGTCAGCCTTTGGGCTGGCTTTCTCAATAGCAAGGCTTTTTACTTTATTTTATTTCACCTTTATTTAACTAGGCAAGTCAGTTAAGAACAAATTCTTATTTACAATGACGGCCTACCAAAAGGCAAAAGGCCTCCTGCAGGGACGGGGGCCTGGGATTTAAAAAAAATTATATAAATATAGGATAAAACATACATTACGACAAGAGAGACAACACAACACTACATAAAGAGAGACCTAAGACAACAACATAGCAAGGTAGCAACACATGACAACACAACAACAACATAGTAGCAACACAACATGGTAGCAGCATAAAACATGGTAGAAACATTATTGGGCACAGACAACAGCACAAAGGTCAACAAGGTAGAGACAACAATACATCACGCAAAGCAGCAACAACTGTTAGTAAGAGTGTCCATGATTAAGTCTTTGAATGAAGAGATTGAGATTCAACTGTACAGTTTGAGTGTTTTTTGCAGCTCGTTCCAGTCGCTAGCTGCAGTGAACTGAAAAGACGAGCGACCCAGGGATGTGTGTGCTTTAGAGGCCTTTAACAGAATGTGACTGGCAGAATGGGTGTTGTATGTGGAAGATGAGGGCTGCAGTAGATATCTTAAATAGGGGGAGAGAGGCCTAAGAGGGRTTTATAAATAAGCATCAACCAAGGGTTCTTGCGACGGGAATACAGAGATGACCAGTTTACAGAGGAGTATAGAATGCAGTGATGTGTCCTGTAAAGAGCATTAGTGGCAAATCTGATGGCCGAATCTAGCCGCTCGATAGCACCCTTACCTGCCGATCTATAAACTATGTCTCCGTAATCTACCATGGGTAGGATGGTCATCTGAATCAGGGTTAGTTTGGCAGCTGGGCTGAAAGTGGGGCGATTACGATAGAGGAAACCAAGTCTAGATTTAACTTTAGCCTGCAGCTTTGATATGTGCTGAGAGAAGGACAGTGTACCGTCTAGCCATACTCCCAAGTACTTGTATGAAGTACTTCTATACAGCAAGTACTTCTGTAKAGCACTTTGAGATATCAGCTGATGTAAGAAGGGCTATATAAATAAATTTGATTTSATTTGAAGTGACTACCTCAAGCTCTAAACCCTCAGAGGTAGTAATCACACCTTTGGGGAGACCTTTGTTTTGGAAGTGTTCAGAACAAAGTTAAGGGTAGAGAAAGCTTGTTGGACACTAAGAAAGCTTTGTTGTAAAGCGTTGAACACAAAATCTGGGGAGGGGCCAGATGAGTATAGGACTGTATCATCTGCATATAAATAGATCAGAGAGCATCCTACTGCCTGAGCTATGTTGTTGATGTTAATTGAGAAGAGCGCGGGGCCTAGGATCGGGCCTTGAGGTACTCCCTTGGTGACAGGCAGTGGTTGAGCCAGCAGATTTTCTGACTTTATACACTGCACTCTTTGAGAGAGGTAATTAGCAAACCAGGCCAAAGACCCCTCAGAGACACCAATACTCCTTAGCCAGCCCACAAGAATGGAATGTTCTACCGTATCAAAAGCTTTGGCCAAGTCAATAAAAATAGCATTGCTTAGAATCAAGCGCAATGGTGACATAATTGAGGACCTTTTAGGTTGCAGTGACACATCCATAACCTGAGCGGAAACCAGATTGCGTACCCGAGAGAATACTATAGATGTCAAGAAAGCCAGTCAGTTGATTATTGACAAGTTGTTCCAACCCTTTTGATAAACAGGGCAACATAGAAATAGATATATAACAGTTAGCTTGGCTGCCTTCCAACCAATGGGAACTTCCCCAGAGAGAAGAGACAGGTTAAAAAGGTCAGATGGGCTTGGCGATGATAGGGGTCGCAACCTTTAGGAAGAAAGGGTCTAAACCATCTGACCCAGATGGTTTTTTGGGGGTCAAGTTTCAGGAGCTCCTCTAGCACCTCGGACTCAGGTGACTGCCTGCAGGGAGAATTATTTTGTGGGGCAGGGGAAAAAGAGGGAGAAGCCTCGGGGATAGTCGCATTAGAAGGGGTGGGAGATGAGGTAATGTTGGACGGGCAAGGAGGCATGGCTGAGTCAAATAGGAATCCTGACTTAATGAAGTGGTGATTAAAGAGCTCAGCCATGTGCTTCTTGTCAGTAACAACCACATCATCAACATTAAGGGACATGGGCAGCTGTGACGAGGAGGGTTTAAACGTTTTCCAGAACTTCTTGGGGTTAGACCCACAGAGAGAGAACTGCTCCTTAATGTAAATAACTTTGGCCTTCCGGATAGCCTGAGTGCACTTATTTTTCATTTGCCTGAACGAGAGCCAGTCAGCCTGAGTATGCGTGTGCCGAGCCTTTCATCAAATGCAATTATTGAGGTGGAGAAACCTGTCGAACCAGGGGCTGAACCTGTTTTTAATCCTCATTTTCTTTATGGGGGAGTGTTTGTTTACAATACTGAAWATATTGAAAAAGAAGGTCCAAGCGTCAGATCATGAAGGAAGGCTTGCTCATTAAWWTTTTTTGCCAAGCGTCTACGACAAATCAGGACAGGTCTTTTCACTGAGCAGCCATTACGAACACAGGCCGTAAAACAGTGATCACTAAGGTCACTACAGAAAACACCAGACTGATACCTATCAGGATTATTTGTGAGGATAACATCGAGGAGAGTAGCCTTTTCTGGGGGTTTGGAGTCATACCTTGTGGGATTGGTAATAATCTGAGAACGATTTAGGGAGTCCGATTGCTTTAGGATTTGGTCAGATGGTTTAAGTCCCAATTTAGGTCACCTAGTAGGACAAATTCAGACTTAGTGTCAGGGGCCAGGAGAGAGCTTAGGGAAGGTAGGTTACAGGCCGATGCTGACGGAGGATGATAGCACCAGTCAACAAAGAGATATTTGAAAGTTTAATGTTTAAAACTTCTTGAGGATAGGGTGCAGAGTTTTCACTTAGGGAAAAATAGCGTGCGCAATTTCAACTTCGTGCTACTCATCCCCAGAATATAAGATATGCATATTATTAGTAGATTTGGATAGAAAACACTCTGAAGTTTCTAAAACTGTTTGAATCATATCTGTAAGTATAACAGAACTTATATAGCAGTCAAAACCCTGAGGACTAACTTTTTTATTGTTAAGTTCCTGTATGTTCAATGGGTATTCATGGGKAAACCAGAATTRTAATCACTCTCCACGCAGTTTCTACTGCTTCCACTGGATGTCGCCATTSTATGGAAAAAGGTTAAGGTTTTTCATTAGTAAAATGAGAAAGATATTGACCCGGAAGTGGAGTGAAGTCGTGTGTTTATGTTTGAGAGTTGAGCAAGACTTGAAAAGTACCGTGAGTTTGTTGATATCCTGTATTGAAAACAGATTGACCCGTCTTCAATTTGATCGATTATTAACGTTTACAAATACCTTAAGTTGTATTACAAAAGTACTTTGAAATGTTTTGGCAAAGTTTAGAGGTAATTTTTTAGATATTTTGTCGTGATTTTGCGCAAATTGAAGGCTGTTTTTCCTGGTACAACGGCGCCAAATAAATGGACAATTTGGATATATATGGACGGAATTAATCGAACTAAATGACCATTTGTGATGTTTATGGGACATATTGGAGTGCCAACAAAAGAATCTCGTCAAAGGTAATGCATGTTTTATATTTTATTTCTGCGTTTTGAGTAGCGCCGGCATGGTTGAAATATGCTACACTCTCTTTGTTGACATTGTGCTATCATCAGATAATAGCATCTTATGCTTTCGCCGAAAAGCCTTTTTGAAATCTGACATGTTGGCTGGATTCACAACGAGTGTAGCTTTAATTTGGTATCTTATATGTGTAATTTAATAAAGTTTGATTTTATAGATTTTTTTTRAAATCTGGCGCTCTACATTTTAACAGGCTGTTGGGACGCAAGCGTCCCGCGATCCCAGAGAGGTTAAAACCAGCAAATCAAATTGTTTTGGCAGAGACTTGGTGGAGACAATCAAGCACTGAAGGTGATCCTTGGAAGATCTGTCTTGCAGAAAAAGGTTATAACCAGAAAGGTTAATATCAGTATTCAATCTTTCTTAACCACGTCTCAGTAATGGCCAACACATCTGGATTGGAGCTGTGAACCCACACTTTCAGTTGATCCATTTTAGGTAATAAGCTTCTAGTGTTAACGTGCAGAAATCCCAGGCTTTTACTAGAGCAGAAATCAGTGAATCAGATATCAGAGCACAAGTCAGAATTGGGGCTAGCAGCTGTAGATGGGCCAAGGAGTACTTGCACATTTCCAGATATCATCAGCAGTAATACAATCAAGGCACGGCAGAGGACAGGGAGAGTTCTGCAGTGCTGATTTATGACATCGGAATGTGCATTAGATGGCAACWAGATCATATRYWACWGCAATTTCATCCGGTAACAMGAATACAAAGCCGGCGAGAGGTGGTTAGAATAGGATGGGAGGCCAAAAGTCTGTGTAACCAATAGAGAGTCAGAGTCCCGAGTGTGGGAACAAACCGTCTGTCCCACGGTTGGGTAAACAAGGAAGTTCATAGTCAACAAAACATACAGGAGTCGTGAGGCAAATACCAAAATAGCTAAATGCACAAGCATTTTTTTAAAATATATAACAACTTGGGGCTAGCCATTGTAACTTCAGAGTCACTCGCCCCAACAGTGCGTGTGTGCTGGAGGTGAGCGAAAGCTCGGGACAGAGGTGTGAGTGTGGTGGAGGTACCTGTACCAGACAGGGGGAGACAGGCCAGGGGAGGGGGAGACAGGCCAGGGGAGGGGGAGACAGGCCAGGGCAGACAGTGAACAGATCGRCAGGTGGAATCCAAGCAGCAGTGCAGCYGGCAACGGGAGAAGCTTTTATTTCTGGAGGCAGATTTCTTGTAGAAAATACCAGTGGAGATCTTTGAACAGCGGGAGGGGGCTTCAAAGACTCCTGACACTTGTTGGGCCCAAAGGCCTCGACACCTCTCACTTCACACCTCAGTGCTAATTGAAGATGTATCTGGTCTAGCCTAAACTCAGRATTCAGTCCTTATACTGTGAAATATATTATTGTAATGTACTTTGTTTTTTAAATGTAATTTTTTCCCCGATTTGTTTTTGAATTCTTTGTGGGTCTGTGTAATCTGAGTGAAATATGTGTCTCTATGGTCATACATTGGGCAGGTTAGAAAGTGCAGCTCAGTTTCCACCTCATTTTGTGGGCAATGTGAACATATTATACCTTTATTCAACAAGGAACACAGACTGAGACCAAGGTCTCTTTTACAGCTGGGCCCTGCGTATACATGTTACACATACAGTTTAGGTACAATGATTAAGAAACTACACAAGACAAACAAAACGATCACAGATAACACAACAACAAAAAAATACAGCAGCAGATTATTACATTTACACATAGGTTATTCCCCTAACAGCACAAGAACTTGCATTACCTGAAACAGTTACAAGCAATACAAAAATTAAAATCCTCCAATAAATATTTAAAATGGGCAACAGGGGGACAAGAGTCTCAAGTTTAAGTTTAGTCTGCAGGCTATTCCATAGGCGAGGAGCGTAACAGGAAAAGGCAGCCATGTAGAAATTGCATGGTCCTCAAGTGTAATCCATGCTTGAGACCTGGTTTTAGGAAATAGAATTAGAATATTTATGAGTGATGATAAATAAGAAGGTAGTTTATTCAGAAGTGCTATATAGACCTGGCAGACCTGGCTTCTCTTGAATGCCAGGTCTGCCTACGGCGGCCTTTCTCAATAGCAAGGCTATGCTCACTGAGTCTGTACATAGTCAAAGATGTTCTTCATTTTGGGTCAGTCACAGTGGTCAGGTATTCTGCCACTGTGTACTCTCTGTTGAGGGCCAAATAGCATTCTAGTTTGCTCTGTTTTTTTGTAAATTCTTTCAAATGTGTCAAGTAATTATCTTTGGTTGGGTCCTGGGGCTCTGTGGGGTCTGTTTGTGTTCGTTGTTTTTCAGTTCAATATCTGTGTAGGAGATTCAGTGCTGGACTCATAGCTACGTGTGGCACATTTTCATTGGTTCGAATTATCTATACATTGAGCCTGAAACAGGATACTTGTTATTTGGCCAATGGCCAAATTTTACTGCAAGGAATTTTAATTGGTCAACCACAGACTAGGGTTGGGGGTTATAAATTACATCCTGTCTCTTTGTTCTGTGAAGAATCACTGAGGACAGGGAAGAATGACCATCTACTTCCCAGCAAAACAACTATAACACTTTGTAATGGAAGGTTGGGAATAGCTTCCTTTTAGGTGGTTGTAGAATTTAACGTCTCTTTTCTGGATTTATAATTAGTGGGTATRGGCCTATTTCCGCTCTGCATGCATTATTTGGTGTTTTATGTTGTACACTGAGAATATTTTAGCTGAATTCTGCATACAGAGTCTCAAATTGGTGTTTCACCCATTTTGTGAATTCTTGGTTGGTGAGTGGACCCCAGACCTCACAACCATAAGGGGCAATGGGTTCTATAACTGATTCAAGTATTTTTAGCCAGATCCTAATTGTTATGTCGAATTGTATGTTCCTTTTGATGGCATAGATGGCCCTCTCTGATCGTTCACAGCTTTGTGGAAGTTACCTGTGGCGCTGATGTTTAAGCCAAGGTATGTATCGTTTTTTGTGGGCTCTAGGACAATGCTGTCTAGATGGAGTTTGTATTCGTGGTCCTGGGAACTGGACCTTTTTTGGAACACCATTATTTTTGTCTTACTGAGATTTCCTGTCAGGGCCCAGGTCTGACAGAATCTGTGCTGAAGATCTAGATGCTGCTGTAGGCCCCCCTTGGTTGAGAACAGAAGCACCAGATCATCAGCAAACAGTAGACATTTGACTTCAGATTCTAGTAGGGTGAGACCGGGTGCTGCAGACTGTTCTAGTGCCCTTGCCAATTTGTTGATATATATATATATATATATATATATATATATATATATATATATATATGTGTTGAAGAGGGTGGGGCTTAAGCTGCATCCCTGTCTCACCCCAAGGCCTTGTGGAAAGAAATGTGTGTGTTTTTGCCAATTTTAACCGCACACTTGTTGTTTGTGTACATGGATTTTATAATGTTGTATGTTTTTCCCCCAACACCACTTTCCATCAATTTGTATAGCAGGCCCTCGTGCCAAATTGAGTCGAAAGCTTTTTTGAAATCAGCGAAGCATGAGAAGACTTTGCCTTTGTTTTGGTTTGTTTGTTTGTTTGTCAATTAGGGTGTGCAGGGTGAATACGTGGTCTGTCGTACGGTAATTTGGTAAAAAGCCAATTTGACATTTGCTCAGTACATTGTTTTTGCTGAGGAAATGTACGGGTCTGCTGTTAATGTTAATGCAGAGCATTTTCCCAAGGTTGCTGTTGATGCATATCCCACAGTAGTTATTGGGGTTAAATTTCTCTCCACTTTTGTGGAATACGCCAGATCTGAGGCTAATGTTAAAGAGTTTAAGTATAGCCAATTGGAATTTGTAGTCTGTATATTTGATCATTTCATTTAGGATACCATTAACACCACAGGCCTTTTTGGGTTGAAGGGTTTGGTTCTTTTGTCCTGTAGTTCATTCAATGTAATTGGAGAATCCAATGCCTMCTGGTAGTCTTTAACAGTTGATTCTAAGTGGAGAAGTGGTTTATCCATACATCTCCATTTTGAATCGATAACTGCCTCAGTCCTCTCTCTGCCTCAGTCCTCTCTCTCTGCTTCTCTGCCTCAGTCCTCTCTCTCTCTGTGTCTCTTCCTCTGGCTCAGTCCTCTCTCTCTCTCTCTCTCTCTCTCTTTGTCTCAAACTCAACTCTCTCTTTCTCTTTCCTCTGAGTCCCCTCTCCTCTTCCTCTCAGTTTCCTCTCTTCTCTCTCTTTCAGTCTCCTATCACTCTCTCTGTTTACTTTCCTCTCCTTCTCTCCACTCTCTCACTCTCTGTTAATCTCTTTCTCTACCCCATGTTCTTCTCCATTTCCCTGTCCCCAGGGTAGTCAGGATAATCCGAGAAGGAAATTAGTGCAACACTGAAACTGAAACCATTATAGTATGTGTGAATTGACTTCATTTCCCAGCAGGCACCAGAACAGCTGTTAACAATTTACTTTACTTCCTGGCCTGAGTGATTGATAATGACTCATCTGTGGTGAGTCTAACCTTGTTACGAAAAGGAATTGTTGTTCTTTCAATGATATCATCATGTGCCAAATGGACCATGTCAAATGGACCACCCATTCCCTTTATAGTACACTACTTTTGACCAGGGCCCATAGGGCTATAATGCCATTAGGGTACAATTTGGGATGCAAGCAGAGTTTATCTTCTGTTCAGAACATTACAAAAGGGAAAACACAGCGGCTGGCAGCGGCACACACTGAGACATTCGGGATGGATGAGGTCCCACACTGAGACATTCGGTATGGATGAGGTCCCACACTGAGACATTCGGTATGGATGAGGTCCCACACTGAGACATTCGGGATGGATGAGGTCCCACACTGAGACATTCAGTATGGATGAGGTCACACACTGAGACATTTGGTATGGATGAGGTCACACACTGAGACATTTGGTATGGATGAGGTCACACACTGAGACATTCTGGATGGATGAGGTCACACACTGAGACATTCGCTATGGATGAGGTCACACACTGAGACATTCGCTACTGATGAGGTCACACACTGAGACATTCGGTACAGATGAGGTCACACACTGAGACATTCGGTACGGATTTAGGTCACACACTGAGACATTCGCTACGGATGAGATCACACACTGAGACATTTGGTACCGATGAGGTCACACACTGAGACATTCAGTACCGATGAGGTCACACACTGAGACATTCGGTACCGATGAGGTCACACACTGAGACATTCAGTATGGATGAGGTCGCACACTGAGACATTCGGTACCGATGAGGTCACACACTGAGACATTCGGTACCGAAGAGGTCACACACTGAGACATTCGGTATGGATGAGTGATGACGGTGATGATGCAGTGGATGAGTTTATAACAGACCTGAATATGCTGGAGTGGAGTTTACACTGAGTAAACTATAGCTCTGAATGAAACACTTCCATATTCTATGTACCACATTGGTGTGTGTGTGTGTGTTTGTTTGTGTGTGTGTTTGTTTGTGTGTGTGTGTGTGTGTGTGTATGGACGTGTTTAACTATACTTGTGGTACCCACAAGGTCAAATGCTATTTCTAGGGGGTTTAGGGTTAAGGTTAGAATTAGTGTTAGGTTTAGGGTTAGGAGCTAGGGTTAGTTTTAGGGTTAGGAGCTAGTGTTAGTTTTAGGGTTAGGAGCTAGTGTTAGGTTTAGGGTTAGGAGCTAGTGTTAGGTTTAGGGTTAGGAGCTAGTGTTAGTGTATATAATAGGTTTTTGGTTAGGGTTTAGGGAAAATAGGATTTTGAATGGGACAGAATTGTGTCCTCGCCAATCACTAGTAATGCTCCACACAATACAGTACTCAAGATCCACCTCAGTAGCCTTCACACAAAGTACGACGCTCATTCTATCCCAAGAGACTTTCCACATCAGTACTTTGAAGACTTCACATCAGTATCAATAGATCTTTGCAGTCATAGGTATTAAGCAACATTGTGGCGACATCAGGTATCAGGATCTTCCACCACCAGTCATTACTAGCACAAGAGCTTCCTGATCTACGTACTAAAGACCTCCTCCCCTCATGTGAGACTCTCACTAATATCAACTGACTTCCACATCACTATCAAGACTTCCACGCATTCGAGTATCAAGACTTCCACATCAGTACACAAGACTTGCCACATCCGTATCAAGACTTCCACATCATTATCAAGACTTTCGCATCATTATCAAGACTTCCGCATATTATCAAGACTTCCACATCAGTATCAAGACTTCCACATCAGGTAGACTTCCACATCAGGATAGACTTCCCACACATATCAAGACTTCACATCAGTATCAAGACTTCCACATCAGTATCAAGACTTACCACAAGTAGACTTCCACATCAGTAGACTTCCACATCAGTATCAAGACTTCACACATCAGTATCAAGACTTCCACATTCAGTATCAAGACTTCACATCAGTATCAAGACCTTCCCACATCAGTATCAAGACTCCAATCCATTATCAAGACTTCCACATCAGTATGACTTCCACATATTATCAAACTTCCCACATCAGTCATGACAGACTCTCCACATCAGTAGACTTCCCACATCATTATCAAGACTTCCACAATCAAGATACATCATATCAAGACTTCCCACTATTCAGTATCAAGAACTTCACATCAGATACAAGCCTTCCACATCAGTATCATACAGACTTCCACTCATCATAATCAAGACTTCTTCGCATCATTATCAGAGACTTCGCATCATTATCAAGACTTCCACACATCAAGTTAATCAGAGACTTCCACATCAGTAGACTTCCACATCAGTAGACTTCCACATCAGTATCAAGACTTCACATCAGTATCAAGACTTCCACATCAGTTTCAAGACTTCCACATCAGTAGACTTCCACTGACTTCCACATCAGTATCAAGACTTTCCACATCAGTATCAAGACTTCCACATCAGTATCAAGACTTCAAATCTAGTATCAAGACTTCCACATCAGTATCAAGACTTCCACATCATTATCAAGACTTCCACATCAGTAGACTTCCCACATATTATCAACACTTCCACATCAGTATCAAGATTCCACATCAGTAACTCCACATCATTATCAGACTTCCACATCAGTATTCACGACTTCACATCATTATCAAGACTTCCACATCAGTATCAAGACTTCCACATCAGTAGACTTCCACATCATTTATCAAGACTTCCACATCGATATCCAAGACTTCCAATCAGTATCATAGACTCCATCAGTATCAAGTTCCACTCATTATCAAGACTTCCACTCAGTATCAAGACTTCCACATCAGTCGACTTCCACATCCGTATCAAGACTTCCCACATCAAGTAGACTTCCACATCATGTATCACATAGACTTCCACATCAGTATCAAGACTTCCACATCAGTATCAAGACCTTCCCACATCAGTATCAAGACTTCCACATCAGTATCAAGACTTCCACATCAGTATCAAGACTTCCACATCAGTATCAAGACTTGTCCACATCAGTATCAAGACTTCCACATCAGTATCAAGACTTCCACACTCATCATTCTAAGACTTCCACATCAGTAGACTTCCACATCATTATCCAAGGACTTCCACATCAGTTATCAAGACTTCCACATCATTATCAAGACTTCCACATCATTATCAGACTTTCACATCAGTATCAGACTTCCACATCAGTATCAAGACTTTCCATCATTATCATAGACTTCACATAGTTATCAGACTTCCACATCAGTATCAAGACTTCCACATCATTATCAAGACTTCACATCATGTATCAAGATTCACATCATTATCAAGACTTCACATCATTATCAAGACTTTCACATCATCATCAAGACTTCCACATCATTATTCAATTGGAATTCCACATCAGTTATCAAGACTTCCACATCATATCAAGACTTCCACATCAGTATCAAGACTTCCACACATCAGTATTCCAAGACTTCCACATCAGTATCAAGACTTCCACATCAGTATCAAGATCAATATTCACAGATTCCACATCAGTAGATCTTCCACATCATTATCAGACTTCCACATCAGTAGACTTCCAACATCATTATCAAGACTTCCAATCAGTATCATAGACTTCCACATCATTATCAAGACTTCCACCATCAGTATCAAGATTTCCACATCAGTATCAAGACTTCCACATCAGTATCAAGCTTCCACATCAGTAGACTTCCACATCAGTATCAAGACTTCCACATCATTATGAAGACTTCCACATCATTATCAAAGGCTTTCCCGAGACCTTTTAAAAGGAGGAATCATTTGAAGAGTGACACTAAGATGGCCCCAGTTTAAACTAAGAATCTATATACACTGCTCAAAAAAATTAAAGGGAACACTAAAATACACAATCCTAGATCTGAATGAATGAAATATTCTTATTAAATACTTTTTTCTTTACATAGTTGAATGTGCTGACAACAAAATCACACAAAAATTATCAATGGAAATCAATTTTATCAACCCATGGAGGTCTGATTTGGAGCCACAGTCAAAATTAAAGTGGAAACCACACTACAGGCTGATCCAACGTTGATGTAATGTCCTTAAAACAGTCAAAATGAGGCTCAGTAGTGTGTGTTGCTCCAGTGCCTGTATGACCTCCCTACAACGCCTGGGCATGCTCCTGATGAGGTGGCGGATGGTCTCCTGAGGGATCTCCTCCCAGACCTGACTTAAAGCATCCGCCAACTCCTGGACAGTCTGTGGTGCAACGTGGCGTTGGTGGATGGAGCGAACATGATGTCCCAGATGTGCTCAATTGGATTCAGGTCTGGGGAACGGGCGGGCCAGTCCATAGCATCAATGCCTTCCGTCATGCTGGAGGATGTTGCAGGCAGCAGAACGTTCTCCACGGCGTCTCCAGACTCTGTCACGTCTGTCACATGTGCTCAGTGTGGACCTGCTTCATCGTTGAAGAACACAGGGCGCCAGTGGCGAAATTGCCAATCTTGTGTTCGCTGCAAATGCCAAACGTCCTGCACGGTGTTGGGCTGTAAGCACAACCCCACTTGGGACATGGGCCCTCATACCACCCTCATGGAGCTTGTTTCTGACCGTTTGAGCAAGACACATGCACATTTGTGGCCTGCTGGAGGTCATTTTGCAGGTCTGGCAGTGCTCCTCCTGCTCCTCTTGCACAAAGGTGGAAGGTAGCGTCCTGCTGCTGGGTTGTTGCCCTCCTACGGCATCTCCACGTCTCCTGATGTACTGGCCTGTCTCTTGTAGCGCTCCATGCTCTGGACACTACGCTGACAGACACGCAAACCTTCTGCCACAGCTCGCATTGATGTGTCATCCTGGATTGAGCTGCACTACCTGAGCCACTTGTGTGGGTTGTAGACTCCGTCTCATGGCTACACTAGAGTGAAAGCACCGCCAGCATTCAAAAGTGACCAAACATCAGCCAGAAGCCATGAAAACTGAGAAGTGGTCTGTGGTCAACCTGACAGAACCCACTCCTTATTGGGTGTCTTGCTAATTCGCTATATATTTCACCTGTTGTCTATTCCATTTGCACAAACAGCATGTGACATTTATTGTCTATCAGTGTTGCTTCCTAAGGACAGTTTGATTTCACAGAAGTGTGATTGACTTGGGAGTTCATTGTGTTGTTTTAAGTGTTCCCTTTATTTTTTTGAGCAGTGTATTATAGTAGATGTTCAACTTATCAGACTTTCATTATTCTAACTTGACCAGGATATTTATGTTTAAAGTGAGCCTGGGTCTACTTTACAAGTGAAGCCTACTGATTAGCAGTGTTCTTTCCAGGTAACAAAAGCCCATAACACTCACTGCCGCGTACCAAAATGGAAGTCTATACCCCTCTAGGGTGCAGTCCA
>NW_019942740.1:63300-91889 GCF_002910315.2 Salvelinus sp. IW2-2015 | reverse complement strand
CCACAGCCGTCTAGTATACAGAGACTGTGTGTGTGTGTGTGTGTGTGTGTTGCTGTGTGTTGTGTGTGTGTGTGTGTGTGTACTGTGTTTGGGTATGTGTGGTGGTGTGTGGTGTGTGTGTGTGTGATTTGTGTGTGTGTAGAGTATTGGATTAAAAAAACCTGCCTCAGTGCTATGGTCAGATGTAAAGAACCAACCATTTGTAATGAGACAGGGATCATTTGTAAAGGGTGATAGGTAGGTTGTAAGTGTTTATGGGAGCTATTATGCGTAGGATTAGCTTGACAACGTATTGTCCTTGAGATAAGGAATGCTAACCTACGTTTGTTTTTTAGCTTGGACAGCTGAGTGGCATCCCAATAGTACCCAGTTCCCTTATAGTGCAGCACTTTTCACAGGTTGCATGGCTCTGGTCAAAAGGAGTCGACTAGTGAGGGATAGACTCCATGGTGGGATGCTACCGCTCAATATGGACTTATTCAGGGCGGTTGGTGAAGTGGTTTTCCAAAAAAGCAGCACAAAATATTATCTGCCATGTTTTGTTGATTACACTAGGACTTTCTCATCGTATCAAGGTTCCACGATTTAAGCGGTGTCCATTATCAAGACTTCCACATCGTATCAGACTTCCAACATCATTATCAGACTTCACATCATTATCAAGACTTCGCATCATTTCAAGACTTCGATCATTTCAGTCCAAATGTATCCAGACTTCACTCAGTAGACTTCCACATCAGTTAGACTTCACATCAGTAATCAGACTTCCACATCGTTAGACTTCCTCAGTTATCAAGACTTCCACATCACAGATCAGTTCCCCAGATCAAGACTGTCCTCGAATAGAACTTCCACATCAGTTAGACTCCACATCACGTTCAGACTTTCACATCTAGTCAAGACTTCCACATCGTTTCAAGACTTCCACATCAGTATCAAGACGTTCCCTCGTATTCAAGACTATCTCCCATTCAAAGACTTCCCATCATCAAGATCACTTAGTACATTCCACTCATTTATCAAGACTTCCACATCAGTATCAGAGCACTTCACTCTTCGAGCTTTCCACTCAGTAGGCATGCGTCCTCATTAGCAGCTTCCACATAGTTATCAAGACTTCACATCAGTTATCAAGCTCTCACATCGTTCGACTTCATTCAGTATCAAGATCCACATCTTGTTCAAGCTTCATCAATTATCAGATGTTCGCGCAGTTCATTATCAAGACTTCCCACTTATCAGATTCCACTCATCAGAGCTTCCACATCACGTAGACTTCCATAGGATCAGACTTCCAATTCAGTATCAAGACTATCACATCAGGTATCGACTTCCACATCAGTACGACTCTCTCATTCATCAGTAGGACTTTCCATCAGTTCAAGACGTTCACATCGTATCAGACTTCACAACATTCCAGGTTCCAGGACTTCACGTATCGATTCCCACTCAGTATCAGACTTCCACTCATTCAGCTCTCATCAGTAGACTTACATCTTTTCCAGCTTATACTATCAAGGTTACTGTCAGTAGACCACTCATATCGGCAGTGTTATCCTATCAAGTATCCCAGATTCACGATCCACTGTATCAAGACTTCATCTATGCAAGTTATCGTCAAGACTTCCACAATTTCATTGTTCCAGACTTCCATCATTATTCAAGACTTCCACATTCGTATCAAGCTTCACTCAGTATCAAGACTTCACATCAGTTAGCTTCCACATCATATCAGACTTCCACATAGATAATCATCAAGACTTCCACATCAGTATCAAGACTTCACATCAAGTAGGATCCACATATCAGTATCCACATCAATAAGAACTTCACAAGTATGAGACTTCCAATATTCAAGACTTCCACATGCGTTCAAGACTTCCACGGTCAGTATCAAGACTTCCACTCAGGATCGAGCTAGTTCAAGCCTTCCACTCAGTAACAAGACTTGTCACATCAGTTCAATCATCAGGACGTTCCACATATATCACGACTTCACTCAGTTAAGACTTCCACTCATTATCGAGACTTCCACATCAGTTCAGACTTCCCCTTATCACTTCACAATTATCAAGACTTTTCACATCGCTATCAACAGACTTCTCAGCATCATATTCAAGACTTTCCATCATTATCAGACTTTCCCATCATGATCAAGCTTCACATGCTAGCATAGACTCCACATCATGTAGCTCCTTCCGCATCATATAGACTCCATCAGTATCCAGACTCCACATCTTATCAAGACTTCACTAATCAAGCTTCGCACGATTCTTTAAGATTCCAGATCAGTATCAGATTCCACTCAGTATCAGACTTCCACATCAGTATCAGACTTCCACCAATCAGTATCAAGACTTCCACCCATCAGTATCAAGACTTCCACCTCAGTATCAAGCATTGCAACAATCATTATCAAGTTCACTCATCAGTAGACTTCCCTATCTATCGATCAGCTTCCACATCGGTAAGACTTCACATCAGTCAGACTTCCGCATCAAGTATATCAGGCTTCCACATCGATCGTATCCAAGACTTCCACTCCAGTATCAAGATTCCACACTCGGTATCAGACTTCCACATCAGTATCAAGACTTCCACTCATTATCAGACTTTCGATCATTATCAAGAATTCGCTATCTTCAGGACTTCACTCGTTCAAGACTTCTCATCGTAGCTTTGCACATGTAGATTCCCTCGTATCAAGCCCTTCCCATCGTTCGGACTTCGACATCCAGTATGAAAGCTTCCCACATCGTAGACTTCAACTCAGTTTAGACTTCCATCGTATCAAGACTTCATCAGTATCAACTCCACTCAGTTTATCAAGATCTCCATCGTATCAAGCATGCACTCAGTATCAAGACTTCCACTCATTATAAGCTTCACTCAGTAGCTTCACATCTTTCAAGGCTTTCCCTCGTTCAGAGTTCCACTCAGTAGATTCCAAGATTTATCAAGCTTCCCTCTGTATCAAGATTCCTCATTTCAGATTCCACATCAGTTCAAGATTCACATCAGTGGTCACTTTCTCAGACTTCCAATCAAGTATCAGGACTTCCACTCGTATCAAGTTCAATCGTATCAGACTTCACTCTATTCAGCTTCCACATCAGCTATCATAGACTCCAATCAGCTGATTCCAATCAGTATCCGACTTCCACATCAGTAGCCTTCCTGATTATCAGATTCACTCAGTTAGTGATTTCATCGTATCAGAGCTTCAGCTCGTTTATCGTTTTCCACATCAGTGATCAGACTTCACTCGTTCAGACTTCCACTTCCGTATGCTTCCATCAGTATTCGATCAATCGTTCAGACTTCCACTCATTATAGATTCCACTCAGTGTTCCCTCATTATCAGCTTTCCCGTTCAGACTTCCACATCCGTTATAGCTTCCACATCTTATATTCTCTCCACCATGTGCCCTGGTAAGTAGTGGACATTATAGTGAATAGGGTGTGGTTTCGGGACACATACCCTGTCTATAGAATGTCCCCACGAGTACGGCAGTCACATAGAGATTGGTGTCATTGAATAGCAAACCAGCAGGAAGCAGGTCTGTAATGACAAAGACAATTATATTTTCCACTATAATTCTGTGCAAAGCAACGGGAGGGAGCCTGTCAAAAAAAGATCGGAGACATTTTCTCTGAGAAAGATTACTCCGAACCCATGTGTACTCTGATCTGCTAATACACATGGGATAGGGATCATTATGGCTCTGAATGGGATGATTTGTGGCCATAATGGATTTGTGAACAACGGCGAAAGGGGGACAGGGGGAGAGAGGGAGGGACATAGAGGGGGAGAAAGGGAGAGAAAGAGAGGTACAGTGGGAGAGGGGAGGAGGTAATCAATCGTTCCTCGGAAATAGTCTGACTGCCAATGCCTGCCATGTATCATCTTGTAGGTGAGCTTGGGGGAGTTTCAAGCATTCTGAACATTGTATAAGGCAAAACTGAGGTTTGAAAGGATGGCCCCATGAGATTAGGTGATGATATATGCTAAATTTAGTTTTTTGTAATAATAAAATGCAGTCTATCACCACAACCAACACACACTCTCACAATCTCTCATTAAATCAACACACACTCTCACAATCTATCATTAAACCAACACACTCTCACAATCTCTCATTAAACCAACACACACTCTCACAATCTATCATTAAACCAACACACACTCTCACAATCTCTCATTAAACCAACACACACTCTCACAATCTATCATTAAACCAACACACACTCTCACAATTTTAGGTACCACTTTTTTTTACCCAGTGGGCCTCAAAGGTAGACTCAGCAACCTATAGGAAGACAGAGACGAGAGATGCATTACTTGACATGACATTAAAAGGTAGATTCAGCGATATGAGATAGACGCAGAAAGTAAACAGCATAGTGGATCAATTTCCACAACTAAGTGCATGTGACTGTGTGAGAGTACAATCTTGCATCTCGCTCATCTCAATATCTGCGGTGCTGCTCGTGACAACGTCATTTCACTGAGTCTACCTTTAATCTCAGTGAGTTCAGTACTTCTATAGCTTTTCTCACACAAATCCTGCCATTTTGGCATTTTAACGCTGTGCTGTAGAGGGTGAGGAGGTGAGATGTGGTGTGAGGAGGTTGCGAGGTCATGTGAGGAGGCAGGAGGTAGGAGGAGGTGAGAGGACATGTGAGGAGGCAGGAGGTAGGAGGAGGTGAGAACATGGAGAGGCAGGAGGAGGTGTGAGGACATGGAGGAGCAGGAGGTAGGAGGAGGTGAGTGAGGACAGTGTGAGGAGGCAGGAGGTAGGAGGAGGTGAGATGAGATGGGAGGAGTGTAGGAGATACGGAGGTGAGAGGAGGTGTGAGGAGGGAGGAGAATGTGTGAGGAAGTGAGAGAACATTAGGCAGGAGGTAGAGGAGGTGAGAGAGGTGGTGGAGATGTGTGAGGAGGTGAAAGGAGATGAGAGAGGTGAGGACGTGTGAGGAGTGAAAGGAATGAGAGGAGGTGTGAGGACGTGTGAGGAGGTGAAAGAAGATGAGGGAGGGAGAGAGTGAGAGGAGTGAAGGAGATGAGAGGAGGTGAAAGGAGATGAGAGGAGGTGAGAGGTGAAAGGAGATGAGAGAGGTGAAAGGAGGTTGAAAGAGATAGAGGAGATGAGAGGAGGTGAAAGGAGATGAGAGGAGGTGAAAGGAGATAGAGGAGTGTGAGGAGGTGAGAGAGATGCGAGGAGGTGAAAGGAGGTGAAAGAAGATGAGAGGAGATGAGAGAGGTGAGAGGAGATGAGAGGAGGTGAGAGGAGATGAGAGGAGGTGAAAGGAGGTGAAAGAAGATGGAGGAGTGAGAGGAGATGAGAGAGTGAAAGGAGGTGAAAGAAGATGAGAGGAGATGAAGGAGGTGAGAGGAGGTGAGAGGAGGTGGAGAAGGTCTGAGGAGGCAGGATGTAGTGTGAAAAGGCAGAAGGAAGTGTGTGTGTGTTTGTATGTGTTGTGTGTGTGTGTGTGTGTGTTTTAGTGAGTGTGGTGTGTGTGTGGAGCCATGGTATCCCCTGTGTGTGGTAGCTAGAGGGGACTCTGTGAACCTGGAGAGAGGAGGAGATAGAGAGGCCCTGGTCTGACTGATGTCTTTGTAGACAGTGATTGTAATCAGTCTATTCTCACCTGGAGGTGGAAACCTGGGCGTGTTTTGGGAATAAATTACCAGTGAGGGTTTGAGTTTAGGCCAGTGGCATAGCGCAGTTAAAAGGATGTTATATGCATTATTTAGTTGTAATGGTAGATAGTTGTTTTTGGATGGATACATTTTGTGCTTTGTTGGTAGTTAGTTATATACTGTGTGCATATGCCTCACACAAAATGACAGTATTGTAATTGAGGCCCTACAGTTTCTTCCGTTCTTTACAGTGACACTCTGTCTTTCAGTATCTTTATCTTATCCGCCTTGTTTCTTGACAGGAAGTCCCTCTCTCTCAATTTAAGGGCTTTATTGGCATGTGAAACATATGTTAACATTGGCAAAGCAAGTGAAGTAGATAATTGTCACGTTCGTTACCTTAACTCCCTTATCTTACCTCATTTGCACTCTTTTTGTTGACTTTTTGTTTTCTTTTTTCTACTACTTTCTTCTATTATTGACTGTATGTTTGTTTATTCCATGTGTAACTCTGTGTTGTTGTATGTGTCGAACTGCTTTGCTTTATCTTGGCCAGGTCGCAGTTGCAAATGAGAACTTGTTCTCAACTAGCCTACCTGGTTAAATAAAGGTGAAATAAAAAAATGTAATATAAATTCTTAAATGGAAGAAGTTTGGAACCACCAAGACTCTTCCTAGAGCTGGCCGGGGGAGAAGGGCCTTGGTCAGGGAGGTGACTCTGACAGAGCTCCAGGGTTCCTCTGTGGAGATGGGAGAACCAGAAGTACAACCATATCTGCAGCACTCCACTAATCAGGCCTTTATGGTAGTGGCCTGACGGAAGCCACTCCCCACTCAACATGACAGCCAGCTTGTAGTTTGTCAAAAGGCACCTGAAGGACTCTCAGACCATGAGAAACAAGATTCTCTGGTCTGATGAAACCAAGATTGAACTCTTTGGCCTGAACGCCAAGCGTCCCATCTGGAGGAAACCTGGCACCATCCCTACAGTGAATCATGGTGGTGACAGCATCATGCTGTGGGGATGTTTTTCAGCGCCAGGGACTGGGAGACTAGTCAGGATCGAAGGAAAGATGAACGGAGCAAAGCACAGAGAGATCCTTAATGAAAACCTGCTCCAGAGCGCTCAGGACCTCAGACTGGGGGCGAAGGTTCACCTTCCATCAGGACAATGACCCGAAGTACACAGCCAAGACAACGCAGGAGTGGCTTCGGGACAAGTCTCTAAATGTCCTTGAGTGGCCCAGCCAGAGCCCGGACTTGAACCCAATTGAACATCTCTGGAGAGACCTGAAAATAGCTATGCAGCGACGCTCCCCATCTAACCTGACAGAGCTTGAGAGGATCTGCAGAGAAGAATGGGAGAAACTCCCAAATACAGGTGTGCCAAGCTTGTAGCATCATACCCGAGAAGACTCAAGGCTGTAATCGCTGCCAAAGGTGCTTCAACAAAGTCTCATATCAAAGMGTCTGAATACTTATGTACAGTGCCTTCGAAAAATATTCAGACCCCCTTTTCCACATTTTGTTAGGTTYCAGCCTTATTCTAAATTGGTTAAATTGTTTTTATTATTATTTATTATTTAATATGTTTTCCAGTCTCATCCCTGTCTCCCTATCTCCCTGTCTCATCTCTCTCTCCCCCCACCTCTCTCTCTCTCTCAGCATAATTTATGTTATGACAAGAGCTCTCACAATTCCCCAGACAGTATCCTTCTCTATTTTCCTAATACTACTTCCTCTCTCTACATCTCTCTCAATTCACTTCAATCCAAGGGGCTTTATTGGCATGGGAAACATATGTTAACATTGCCAAAGCAAGTGAAGTAAATAATATACAAAAGTGAAATAAACAATAAAAATGAACAGTAAACATTACACTCACAGAAGTTCCAAAATAATAAAGACATTACAAATGTCATATTATGTATATATACAGTGTTGTAACGATGTACAAATGGTTAAAGTACAAAAAGGAAAATAAATAAACATAAATGAGGTTGTATTTACAATGGTGTTTGTTCTTCACTGGTTGTCCTTTTCTTGTGGCAACAGGTCACAAATCTTGCTGCTGTGATGGTACACTGTGATATTTCACCCAATAAATATGGGAGTTTATCAAAATCGGTTTTGTTTTCGAATTCTTTGTGGATCTGTGTAATCTGAGGGAAATATGTGTCTCTAATATGGTCATACATTTGGCAGGAGGTTAGGAAGAGCAGCTCAGTTTCCACCTCATTTTGTGGGCAGTGTGAACATAGCCTGTTTTCTCTTGAGAGTCAGTTTCGCTGACTCTCTATTGAGAAGCCTTTCTCAATAGCAAGGRTATGCTCACTGAGTCTGTACATAGTCGAAGATTCCCTTAATTTTGGGTCAGTCACAGTGGTCAGGTATTCTGCCACCGTGTACACTTTGTTTAGGGCCAAATAGCATTCCAGTTTAATCCGTTTTTTAGTAAATTCTTTCCAATCTGTCAAGGTAATTATCTTTTAATTTTCTCACGATTTGGTTGGGTCTAATTGTGTTACTGTCCTGGGGTTCTGTGGGGTCTGTTTGTGAACAGAGCCCCAGGACCAGCTTGCTTAGGTGACTCTTCCCACAAAATAGTGGGCTTCTCATCCCTCTCTCCGTCTCATCCTTCTCTCCCTTTCTCACCCCTCTCTCCGTCTCATCCCTCTCTCCCTGTCTCATCCTTCTCTCCCATTCTCACCCCTCTGTCCGTCTCATCCCTCTCTCCCTGTCTTATCACTCTCCCTCTCTCCCTGCCATTATCCCTCTCCCTCTTCTCCCCTTGACAATTTATCCCTCTCCCTTCGTTCTGCAGCTGCTGCATGTTGAATCCACCTCACCTCTCTCCCTGCCATTATCCCTCCCCTTCTCTCCCAGCATATATCCCTCTCCTTCCCTGCCTATATCCGCCTCTGCCCTCTTTCTCGTCCTGCCATTATCCCTCTCCCTCTCTCTCCCTGCCATTATCCCTCCCCTCTTTCCCTGCCATTTCCCTTCCTTCTCTTCTCCTGCCATTCTATCCCTCCCCTCTCCCTCAATCCCTTCCATCTCTCCCTCTCACCTCTCTCCCTGCCATTATCCTCTCCTCCCATCTTCCCTCTCTCCTGCAATTATGCGTCTCTCCCTGTCTCATATATCTCCCCCCTCCCTCTCTCTCTCTCTCTCCCCCCCACCCTCTATATCTCTCTCAGTCATAATTATATGTTATGACAAAGAGCTCTCACAATTACTCCAGTACAGATCCTTCTTCTATTTGCCTAATACTACTTCCTCTCTCTGATTCTCCCCCTCTCCCTTTATCACTCCCTCTCTCCCTGTCTCATCCCTCTCTTCATCTCACTCCATCAGCGAGGGGAATGGAGGAACGGGGGATGGGGGAAACAGGGATGGGAGGAGCTAGGACTGGTGAAGAGGACATCGCCTTGCATGTTTTTTCTTCCACCCCAGTAAGACAACACAGCCAGCTCAAACAACACTCAAAGTGTTGTGTATGCCTGTGCTGTGTTCTTTCCAACTTGCCGCTTGACATTGTCAATCAGAAGATGGTATTGTCACTTTGCATGGCGTGGTACAGCAAAGGCTGGTGATGATCCGAACCAGCACGAACTCTGATGTATGGACATGGGTACTATACGACTGGGTGGGCTTTCTACATTAAACTCGCTATATAGACTGGTGGCTTCTAACCATCTAACTCATGCTTACGTAGTAGGGGACTGGTGGGCTTTTAAACCATGCTAACTCTGTCAATTATAGACTGGTGGCGCTTTTTGAACCATCTACATCTGCGCATATATAGACTGGTGGGGCTTCTACTCACTAACTTCTGCTATATAGACTGAGTGGGCTTTTAACCATCTAACTCTGCAATTTAGCAGGTGGGCCTTTAACCATCTAACTCTCGGCAATATAGACTGGTGGGCTTTTAACCATCTAACTCTGCTTATTAGACTGGTGGGCTTCTAAACTTACTGCCTATATATAGACTGCAGTGGCTTTTAACCTCTAAACTCTGCTATACTAGACTCGGTTGGGCTTCTAACATCGTCTACTTCTGTTGCTAATAGGAACTGGGCGGCTTCGTAACCATCTAAACTCTGCTCTATATAGACCTGGGCCCAACTTGGTGACTGGTGCTGTTAACCATCCTAACTCTGCTATATAGACTGGTGGCTACTAAACCTCTGCATAATAGAACTGGTTGGGCTTTTTCTAAAACCCATCTAACTCTGCTATATAGAACTGGTGGGCTTTCTACCATCTAACTCTGCTATATAGACTGTGGGCTTCATAACCATCTAACTCTGCTATATAGACTTGGTGGGCGCTAACATCAACTCTGCTATATAGACTGGTGGGTTCTAACCATCTAACTCTGCTTATATAGACTGGTGGCTGTTCTAACACATCTAAACTCTGCCTAGATATAGATCTGGGTGGGCTTCTAGACCATCTAACTCTGCTATATAAGGGTTCCGTAACGCACTATCCCTATTGGCTGGTGCTTCTAACCACTACTCTGCTATATACACTGAATGGGCCTTCTAACCATTCTAACTCTATGCAATATAGACTGGTGGGCTTCTAACCACTCTAACTCTTGCTATATAGACTGCGTGGAGCTATCTAACCACTTAACTCTGACACTAATATAGACTGGTGGCTTCTAACATTCTAACTCTGCTATATAGATGTGGGCTTTACTAACCATGCTACTCTGCTTATAGCTGTGGGCTTCTAACCATCTAACTCTGCTATATAGACTGGTGGGCTCACTCTAACTCTGCTACTAGATAAGGACTGGTGGGCTTCTAGCCATTCTAACTCTGCTATTTAGACTGGTGGCGGTTCTAACTCTTCATTCTAACTGGTGCTATATAGACTACTGGTGGGCTTCTAAAGCCATTCTAAACCTCTGCTATATTAGACTGGTGGGCTTTATCTAACCATCTATACTCTGCTAGTATCTGACTGGTGGGCTTCTAACCATCTAACTCTGCTATATAGACTGGTAGCTTCTAACCATCTAACTCTGCTATATAAGACTTGTGGGCTACTAACTCTGCTATATAGACTGGTGGCTCTAACCATCTAACTCTTAGCTAATAGATGGTGCTCTAACCATTAACTCTGCTATATAGACTCGGTGGGCTTCTAACCATCTAACTCTGCTATATAGACTGGTGGCTACTAACCATCTAACTCTGCCTTATTAGACTGGGTGGGCTTCTAAACCATCATACCTCTGCAATATGACTGGTGGGCTTCTAACCATCTAACTCTCTACTATAGACTGGTTGGGCTTCTAACCATCTAACTCTGCTATATAAGCTTGTGGGCTACTAACCATCTAACTCTGCTATATAGACTGGTGGGCTTTCTAACCATCTAACTCTGCTATATAGACTGTGTGGGTCTTCTAACCATCTAACTCTGCTATATAGACTGGTGGCTTCTAACCACCCTCTAAACTCTGCAATATAGACTGGTGGGCTTCTAACCATCTAACTCTACCTATATAGACCTGGTGGCTTCTAACCATCTAACTCTGTTATAACCATCTAAGCCTTTTCCTCGTTTGTTGTTGGGATCTTGTCTACAGTAGTTGCCTTGTGCACTCCAGTAGGCTTCACGTTTCGTTTGTGCTTTTGTTGTTTTTGTTTTATGAGTTTCTCTTCATTAAAATCATGGGAACTCTATGCACGCTGCGCTCTTGTCTCATCATTACAACGATCGTGGACACTCTCTCTCTCTCTCTCTCATATTATTTTAAATTTCAATTGAAGGGCTTTATTGGCATGGGAATCATATTTTGATCGATTTCCTCAAATAAGTCTGATAGAATAAACAACTACAATTACATAGGTACCAACATTAACACTCACAAAAGTTCTAAAAGAATAAAGACATTTCAAATGTCATATTATGTGCAAATAGTTACAGTTGAAAAGGGAAAATAAATAAACATACAATGGTGATTGCACACTTTGGTATTTATTTTTATTTAACCTTTATTTAACTAGGCAAGTCAGTTAAGAACAAATTCTTATTTACAATGACGGCCTACACCGGCCAAACCCAGACGACGCTGGGTCAATTGTGCGCCGTCCTGTGGGACTCACAATCACGGCCGGTTGTGATACAGCCTGGAATGGAACCAGGGTGTCTGTAGTGACGCCTCTAGCACTGAGATGCAGTGCCTTACACCGCTGCACCTCTCAAAGGAGCCCATTTCACCCAATAGATATGGGAGTTTATCAAAATCGCTTTTGTTTTCGAATTCTTTGTGACTCTGTGTAATCTGAGGGAAATATGTGTGTCTAATATGGTCATACATTTGGCAGGAGGTTGGCAGGAGGTTAGGAAGTGCATCTCAGTTTCCACCTCATTTTGTGGGCAGTGTGCACTGTCTTCTCTTGAGAGCCAGGTCTGCCTTCGGCGGCCTTTCTCAATAGCAAGGCTATGCTCACTGAGTCAGTCACAGTGGTCGGGTATTCTGCCACTGTATACTCTCTGTTTAGGGCCAAATAGCATTCTAGTTTGCTTAGTTTTTTTGTTAATTCTTTCCAATGTGTAAAGTAATTATCTTTTGTTTTCTCATGATTTGGTTGGGTCTAATTGTATTGCTGTCCTGGGGCTCTGTGGGGTCTGTTTGTGAACAGAGCCCCAGGACCAGCTTGCTTAGGGGACTCTTCTCCAGGTTCATCTCTCTGTAGGTGATGTCTTTGTTATGGAAGGTTTGGGAATCGCTTACTTTTAGGTGGTTGTAGAAATGAACAGCTCTTTTCTGGATTTTGACAATTAGCGGGTATCGGCCTAATTCTGCTCTGCATGCATTATTTGGTGTTTTACGTTGTACACTGAGAATATTTTTGCAGAATTCTGCATGCAGAGTCTCAATTTATGAATTCCTCACAACCATAAAGGGCAATGGGTTCTATAACTGATTCAAGTATTTTTAGCCAGATCCTAATTGGTATGTTGAATTATATGTTCCTTTTGATGGCATAGAAGGCCCTTGCCGTGTCTCTCAGCTCGTTCACAGCTTTGTGGAAGTGAACTGTGGCGCTGATGTTTAGGCCGAGGTATGTATAGTTTTTTGTGTGCTCTAGGGCAACGGTGTCTAGATGGAATTTGTATTCGTGGTCCTGGCAACTGGACATTTTTTGACCACCGATTATCTCTCTCTCTCATCCCCCTCTCTATCTGTCTCCCCCCCTCTCTCTCTCTCTCTCTCTCTCTCTCTCTCTTCTCTTCTCTTCTCATCTCTCTCCCCCTCTCTCTCTCCCCTCTCTATCTGTTCCTCCCCCCCTCTCTCTGTCTCTATCTCTCTCTCTATCTCCTCTCTCTCTCTCTCTCTCCCCCATCTCTCTTCCCCTCTCTCTCTTCCCCTCTCTCTCTCCCCACTCTCTCTTGCTCCCACTCTCTCTCTCGCTCTCTCTCCCCCATCCCCCCCTCTCTGTCTCTGTCTCTCTGCTGTACAAGGACATTCATGCCTTGCTGTCTCCGCCAGGCTAGCTAGCTCATACCCCTGCAAGGATGCTCTGGCCTAATTTGTACTTAACAAGCCACATAAACAAGGCTGTCCTAAGCAGTGGCAGGGACGGAGTCAGATGAAGGAATTTACTGGAGACAGAGGAGTCAGTTGGAGGAGGAACTCACTGGAGACAGGGAGTCAGTTGGAGGAGAACTCAGGAGACAGAGGAGTCTGTCGGATGGAACTCACTGGAGACAGAGGAGTCTGTCGAGGGAGGAACTCACTGGACAGAGGGAGTCTGTCGGAGGAACTCACTGAGACAGAGGGAGTCTGTCGGAAGAGGAACTCACTGGAGACAGAGGAGTCAGTTGGAGGAACTCACTGGAGACAGAGGAGTCAGTTGGAGGAACTCACTGGAGACAGAGGGAGTCAGTTGGAGGAACTCACTGGAGACAGAGGGAGTCTGTTGGAGGAACTCACTGGAGACAGAGGGAGTCAGTTGGAGGAACTCACTGAGACAGAGGGATCAGTTGAGGACTCACTGAGACAAGGGAGTCTGTCGGAAGAGGACTCACTGGAGACAGAGGAGTCAGTCAGAGGAGGAGAACTCACTGGAGACAGAGGAGTCAGTTGGAAAATAGGGAGAACAGAATATCTGATCACGAGACAGTCTGTAGTTTATATGTGTGTGTGGTAGAAAGAGAAGAGGTTTGTTTGGAGATGATGTCAGAACGATGGGGTACCTTCATGATGAAAGAGAGAAGTTTACTGCACCAGGCAACACCAAGACAATCAGCTTTATTCTAGATTATTCAGATTATTCTAGATTATTCAGATTTATTCAGATTATTCACACCCCTCAGCTGTGTGTGTGGGTCTGGATGAGTCTTCAGGGTGGCGGCTCTCTGGGTGAGTCTACCTGGTGTGTCTGACTGTGTCCGGAGTGGAACAACAGATTACATGTTTTACAAAGAATCTATCTCGCTAATGTAGAGGCAGAGATTTAATATTTGTGGTCGTCTAGGAACAAGGCCTGGTCGTCTAGAACAAGGCCTGTCGTCTAGGAACAAGGCCTGGTCGTCTAGGAAAAAGGCGCTGGTCGTCTAGGAAACAAGGCCTGGTCGTCTAGGAACAAGCCTGTCGTCTAGGAAAGGCCTGGTCGTCTAGGACAAGCCTGGTCGTCTAGGAACAAGCCTGGTCGTCTAGGAACAAGGCCTGTGTCGTCTAGGAACAAGGCTGGGTCGTCTAGGAACAAGGCCTGGTCGTCTAGGAAACAAGCTGGTCGTCTAGGAACAAGGCCGGTCGTCTAGGAACAAGCGTGGTCGTCTGGAACAAGGCCTGGTCGTCTAGGAACAAGGCCCTGGTCGCTAGCAACAAAGTCTGGTCGCTGAAAGCCTGAGTCGTCTAGGAACAAGGCCTGGTCGTCTAGGAACAAGGCCTGGTCGTCTAGGAACAAGTGTGCGTCGTCTAGGAAACAAGGCCTGGTCGTCTAGGAACAAGGTGTTGGTCGTCTAGAACAAGCTGGTCACTAGAACAAGGCCTGGTCGTCTAGGAACAAGGCCTGGTCGTCTAGGAACAGCGTGGTCTTCTAGGAACAAGCCTGGTCGTCTAGAACAAGCCTGGTCTATCTTAGAACAAGGCCTGGTCGCTAGGAACAAGCCTGGTCGTCTAGAACAAGGCCTGGTCGTCTAGGAACAAGCTGGCGTCTAGGAACAGCTGGTCTTCTAGCAACAAAGTCTGGGTCGTCTAGGAACAAGGCCTGGTCGTCTAGCAACAAAGTCTGGTCGTCTAGGAAAAAGGCCCTGGTCGTCTAGGAACAAGGCCTGGTCGTCTAGGAACAAGGCCTGGTCGTCTAGGAACAAGCTGTCTTCTAGGAACAAAGCCTGGTCGTCTAGGAACAAGGCCAGAAACCAGATAATAGCATCATACACATTCAGGGCCGTTACATGGAAATGAGTTGTGATGTTGCTATTGGCTGAGCAGAGACGTTGACTGAGGAGGTGTGTTATGTGATTGTGTGAAACATCATGAATGGAGTTTTGTGAACGATATAAAGAATTCTGATGCTTTACATTTCCCGAAGTCAACACAACTAACAACTCCATGTATCTTCTAGATAAATGTCCACAATCCCTCATCCCCCGGTATCATACGTTAGACTCTAGAGTGTATTAAGAGACGCAGTACTGTATCTGTTCAGGAAGCCATTGATTGTCTTTTACTGAGCTCTATGTAGCCTCACACATATCATATTCCAGCACCATTAGAGAGGCTGCATGTGTGGGGCCTCTCTGCAGAGCAGAGCTAACTCACTGACTTACTGACTGTGTGAGGCAATCTCATCAATAACAGAGGGGAGAGGAGAGGTTGAGGAGGGGAGGGGAGAGGTAGAGGTAGAGGAGAGGTGAGGAGGGCAGAGGAGGGGAGATGAGTGGAGAGAGAGGAGAGGTGAGGAGGGGAGAGGGATAGGAAGAGGAGAGGAGTGCAGAAGTGGAGAGGAGAGGTGAGGAGGGGAGGGGAAGGTAGAGGAAGAGGAGGGCAGAGGAGGGGAGATGAGTGGAGAGGAGAGGAGAGGTGAGGAGGGGAGAGGGATAGGAAGAGTAGAGGAGTGCAGAGGAGTGGAGAGGAGAGGTGAGGAGGGGAGGGGAGAGTAGAGGGAAAGAGGAGCGGAGAGGGAGGAAGAGGAGAAGAGAGTGGAGATGAGTGGAGAGGAGAGGTGGGGAGGGGTGGGGAGAGGTAGAGGAGAGGAAGAGGAGGGGAGAGGGAAAGGAGAGGAGGGCAGAGGAGAGCAGGGCAGAGGAGGACAGGGCAGAGGAGAGCAGGGCAGAGGAGAGGAGAGGGCAGTAGGAGAGGAGTGGAGGGGAGAGGTAGAGGAGTGGAGAGGTAGAGGAGAGGAGAGTTTTGTACTGTGAAAGAATATAGCCTGGCATGTCACAAGGACATTCACCACCCCCTCTATCTCTCTCTCTCTCTCTCTCTCTCTCTCTCTCTCTCCCAGAAACCCATAATAGCATCATAGACATTTCAGGGCAGTTACGTGTTTTTTTCTGTACTGTTGAAGGTTTCTTTTCTATACAGAAAATTCATAATGTAAACAAACCTTTAACACTACAGAAAAACCCCACGTCATTTCAGGAACAGCATCCTCTCTCTACTCCCTCCTCCCCCCTCTCTCTCCAGTAAAACACCATCCGTCCATCATGCCTGGGTGTTGGTGGGCACAGCCCCCGATGCAGTCTGATTCTCTTTCTGAGGAGGTGGTCTGATTTGCCTCTTTACTCACAGACCCCGTCCCAAATTGCACCCTATTCCCTATTATAGTGCAGGACTCATAGGGCTCTGGTCAAAAGTAGTGCACTATATAGGAAATAGGGTGCCATTTGTGACTCTGCCATGGATTAGTCATTAAAAAGCTGTTAGCCACTGTCTCGCTCTCTCTCCGCTATCAGACTAATGCAATCACATCAACATGCAGAGATAAGGCTGTAATTACAGTGAAAAGCTGAGAGGCTCAAATCCCGGTTGAACTAAGCTCCCTGTTCCATATAAATTGGTGTACGCACTCCCCACGTCCCAAATGGCACCCTATTCCATACATAGTGCACTACGTTTGACCAGAGCTCTATGGGCCCTGGTCAAAAGTAGTGCACTGTGTAGGGAATAGGGTGCCATTTGGGATGTAGTAACTGTATGCATGTGCTCTCTGCAGGTAATGGCCCAATGATTGCTCTTAGTGAGACCGTTATTACTGTTGAGACTAGAGCCTTATATTGGGAAAACAATTACATGTAGGATGTTTTTGTCCATTTAGACTGTCTATGCTTGAGTAGTTTTATTATTGTTTAATATAGTTTTATATATGTAAGCCATGGAGAGCAGAGAGAAGTCTGTGTGGATGTCTTCCCAGCCAGGATATAGGAAATTGAAAAACAGAACTTGGAAAGTTGAAATGGAAAGTGTTTCTTCAGGGGAGATACAAGGTCCTCGAAGACATGAGTAAATATAAAACAAATAAGAAAATAAACATTCCCAGTCGTAGTCTTCTGTTTTCCTCCTAACTCCCCGGTCGTAGTTTCTGTTTTTCTCCTAACCTTCCAGTCGTAGTCTTCTGTTTTCCTCTTTCCAGTCGTAGTCTCTGTTTTCCCCGCCTCCTAACTTCCCGTCGTAGTCTTCTGTTTCTCCTAACTTCCCAGTCGTAGTCTTCTGTTTCCTCCTAACCTTCCGTCGTAGTCTTCTGTTTTCTCCTAACCTTCCCTCGTAGTCTTCTGTTTTCCTCCTAACTTCCCAGTCGTAGTCTTCTGTTTTCTCCTAACCTTCCCGTCGTAGTCTTCTGTTTCCTCCTAATTCCAGTCGTAGTCTTCTGTTTTCCTCCTACCTTCCAGTCGTAGTCTTCTGTTTTCCTCCTAACCTTCCCGTCGTAGTCTTCTGTTTTCCTCCTACTTCCGCGTCGTAGTCTTTGTTTTCTCCTAACCTCCCGTGTAGTCTTCTGTTTTCTCCTAACTTCGTCGTAGTCTTCTGTTTTCCTCCTAACCTTCCCGAGTCGTAGTCTTCTGTTTTCCTCCTAACCTTCCCAGTCGTAGTCTTCTGTTTTCCTCCTAACCTTCCAGTCGTAGTCTTCTGTTTTCTCTAACCTTCCATCGTAGTCTTCTGTTTCCTCCTAACCTTCCCAGTCGTAGTCTTCTGTTTTCCTCCTAACTTCCAGTCGTAGTCTTCTGTTTTCCTCCTATCCCAGTCGTAGTCTCTGTTTCCTCTAACTTCCCCGTGTAGCTTCTGTTTTCTCCTAACCTTCCCAGTCGTAGTCTTCTGTTTTCCTCCTAACCTTCCCGTCGTAGTCTTCTGTTTTCTCCTAAGCCTTCCAGTCGTGTCTTCTGTTCCCTCCTAACTTCCGTCGTAGTCTTCTGTTTTCCTTAACCTTCCCAGTCGTAGTCTTCGTTTTTCCTCTAACCTTCCCAGTCGTAGTCTTCTGTTTCTCCTAACTTCCCAGTCGTAGTCTTCTGTTTTCCTCCTAACCTTCCGTCGTAGTCTTGTTTTCCTCCTAACCTTCCCCGTCGTAGTCTTCTGTTTTCCTCTAACTTCCCAGTCGTAGTCTTCTGTTTTTCTCTAACCTTCCAGTCGTAGTCTTCTGTTTTCCTCCATAACTTCCCGTCGTAGTCTTCTGTTTTCCTCCTAACCTTCCCAGTCGTAGTCTTCTGTTTTCTCCTAACCTTCCCGTCGTAGTCTTCTGTTTTCCTCCTAACCTCCGTCTTGTTTCCTCCTACTTCCGTCGTAGTCTTCTGTTTCCTCCTAACCTTCCCAGTCGTAGTCTTCTGTTTTCCTCCTAACCTTCCAGTCGTAGTCTTCTGTTTTCTCCTACCTTCCAGTCGTACTCTCTGTTCTCTCCTCTAACTTCCGTCGTAGTCTTCTGTTTTCCCTCCTAACTTTCCCAGTCGTAGTCTTCTGTTTCCTCCTAACTTCCAGTCGTAGTCTTCTGTTTCTCTCCTAACCTTCCCAGTCGTAGTCTTCTGTTTTCCTCCTAACCTTCCCAGTGTAGTCTTTCTGTTTTCCTCCTAACCTTCCCAGTCGTAGTCTTCTGTTTTCCTCCTAACCTTCCCAGTCGTAGTCTTCTGTTTTCCTCCTAACCTCCTCCTAACATATCCAGAGGCAGTGTGTGTGTCTTTGTGTGATTGTGTGTGTGTCTATGTGTGAGTGTGTTTGTGCGTGTGTGTGTAAGGGCTGTCCCCATAGGAGAACCGTTTTTGGTTCCAGGTGGAACCCTTTTTGGTTCCAGGTAGAACCCTTTTTGGTTCCAGGTGGAACCCTTTTTGGTTCCAGGTGGAACCCTTTTTGGTTCCAGGTAGAACCCTTTTTGGTTCCAGGTGGAACCCTTTTTGGTTCCAGGTAGAACCCTTTGTGGTTCCAGGTAGAACCCTTTAGGGCTTGCAGATTATGTACGATGCCCCCTGGCGGCCATGTTGGAAGACCACCGCGTTTATTCTTCTGACAACAACAGCCGAGTGGCTACCCCAAACTGCATGATAACAGTGCCTAAAACGAGTTGATTCATCACCATGGTCATTTTCTGTGGAGTATTTGGCTGCTCTAACAAGGCAGGAAAGACAAGAGGAAAAATATGTTTACAGATTCCCCGCAATCATGAAACACCATTGGTGATACCAATAAGATAAGTCTCAAGAACTGTCTGAAAAGCGAAGAAACCTTTTTGCCCGTCAAGACCTGAAACCAGACAGCTGTCAGTACAGGGTCTGCTACGATCATTTCATCACTGACTGGTAAGTCAAGTCTGATCAATTTCTAGTTAAGTTTAGCTATGCTAGCCAGGTGTTACACAACAACACTACAGTAAGTTAGCCAACATTAGCTAGCTAGATAGCTTGTAGTCTAGCTATTAGCATGTGTTGCGTGAGTTTCAAGTTTTGGGGAAGCAATTTTTCCACCATGAAAATGCACCTTTATAACAAAGGATTGCATGTCTCTATTATCGCATTTGAATTCTAATGTAAGTCTACTATTCCTAATGTGATGAGAAGATTGGATAGTGATAATTTAGGCTATTAATAAACTCTATTGGCATAAGAATGATAGGCTATAGCAGAGATGTTTCTTTCCTTTGCACTGGAAAAATGTGGATTTTGATAAACATTTCATGCAATTCTACTACACTTTATATGTGTCACGCCCTGACCTTAGAGATCCTTTTTATGTCTCTATTTTGGTTGGTCAGGGCGTGAGTTGGGGTGAGCATTCTATGTTTTTGTTGTCTATTTCTATGTGTTTGGCGGGTAGGGTTCTCAATCAGAGGCAGCTGTCTATCGTTGTCTCTGATTGAGAACCATACTTAGGTAGCCTTTTCCCACCTGTGTTTTGTGGGTAGTTGTTTTCTGTTTTTGTGTTTGCACCAGACAGAACTGTTTAGCTTTCGTTCTCCTGTTTGTTGTTTTTGTTCGATTTGGGTTTTTGGATTAAATCATGAAACGCTGCACCTTGGTCCACTCTTCCTTCAGCCCAAGAGAATCGTTACAATATGACTGGAGATATTAGCATAATCTTTTTGAATACGATTGTAGTCTAGGCCTACTCTACTGACACTGACAACAGATCAATAAAACTACCTTGTCTTGAATGCAACCATGTAATCTAGGCCCAAAAGGGGTCATGGCTAAAAGGGATCCAGCTTTTGTCAAATTAACGTCAAAAGTATTTTTTTGGGGCATTTTAGCTAACCCTAACCCTTTTCCAAACCTTAACCTAATTCCCCTAACCTGCTACGTAAATTCTCCTAACCTGCTGAGTAAATTCTCCTAATCTGCTACGAAATGAGAAATATGACGTTAATTTGACAACAGCTGGATCCCTTCTAGCCATGACCATGAAAGCGGAGACATGACGTCCATATAGCCTGGAGGAAAATATTGTCCCAAAACCTCCAGTGGTTATCATATAATAACACAATAATCATTTGTTGAGAACTTTATTCACGAGAGGATGGAAAATGTATGGACATTACAGCATAGGACAAAGGCCTCAAAAGGATAGGATAACCTGCTGTGTTGACTATTGGTTGTTCCAGCCCAACAATAGACACGAAAACACAACCAAACACTTAAGAGCCCTGATGGTTTAGGTGACCTGAAGATGTGATATACRAACATCAGGTGTGCTTTTCATTTGTTTATGTAGGTTCACCAGCCGACCTCTATCAAGAAACCCCTGTCAACTGGATTCCCATTGTGAAGATGAGCAATGCTGCAGCAGCATCAGTTTCTACTGTGAAGATGAGCAATGCTGCAGCAGCATCAGTTTCTACTGTTGAAAGATGACACAATGCTGCAGCAGCATCAGTTTCTACTGTGAAGATGACACAATGCTGCAGCAGCATCAGTTTCTACTGTGAAGATGACACAATGCTGCTGCAGCATCAGTTTATACTGTGAAGATGAGTGATGCTGCAGCAGCATCAGCTTCTACTGTGAAGATGAGTGATGCTGCAGCAGCATCCGTTTCTACTGTGAAGATGACACAATGCTGCTGCAGCATCAGTTATTACTGTGAAGATGAGCAATGCTGCTGCAGCATCAGTTTCTACTGTGAAGATGATCGATGCTGAAGCAGCATCAGTTTCTACTGTGAAGATGAGCAATGCTGACAGCATCGTTTTCTACTGTGAATGATGAGCAATGCTGCAGCAGCATCAGTTTCTACGTGTGAAGATGAGCGATGCTGCAGCAGCATCAGTTTATACTGTGAAGATGACACAATGCTGCAGCAGCATCAGTTTCTACTGTGAAGATGAGCGATGCTGCAGCAGCATCAGTTTATACTGTGAAGATGACCACAATGCTGCAGCAGCATCAGTTTCTACTGTGAAGATGAGCAATGCTGCAGCAGCATCCGTTTCCACCTCTACTTTGTCCTTTGACGAGATGGGTGTCATATGCTGTGCTTTGGACTATCTGATTGATTCTGTTGTGCCATTTGAGTAGAGAGCACCTTCACCTTGTTGTCATGACAAAAGGGCCCACTTAAACCATTTGAATATATACAATGTAATTTGGAACGTGTAAAATACTATTGTTTATGATATTGTAAACATACTGTACTTTAATAATAGGCTARATTGTTGTCTGGGTGAAATGAAAAGTATTGTGTCGTCTCTGCTCTGCCTAACCCCATTGAATAAAAAGTATTTCTTATAGCCCAACTATTTTCTTTCTTTACAATTTAAACACATGTAGCATAGACAATGTAATTGTTGTGGTATTCTTAGGCAAACCATCTTCATTATCACAGTAGCACTTCCATGTGCCACTCACCTTCTGGGAGAAAAGTATCTGGCAGTGAACTTGGTAGTAGTAGTTGTGTGTATGTTTTACGCTAACGATCCCATTATCTCCTACTTCCGTTTTACGCTAACGATCCCATTATCTCCTACTTCTGTTTTACGCTAAGGATCCCATCTTCGCCTGCTTCCATTTTATGCTAAGGTTCCCATTATCTCCTACTTCTGTTTTACGCTAAGGATCCCATTATCTCCTACTTCCGTTTTACGCTAAGGATCCCATTATCTCCTACTTCCGTTTTACGCTAACGATCCCATCTTCGCCTGTTTCCGTTTTACACTAACGATCCCATCTTCGCCTGCTTCCAAGGGTTGAATTTGCACTAAACAATTTCATGTAGGCACAAGGCATGTACAAAATGCAGTATAATGATTAGCCCTCATACACGTTGTCTACTGGTATCGTTTTTAAATTGAGAACATATACCTGAACAATATGTAAAACATTTGTGAGTTAAGCTATTCTCTGCTTCAAATGCACAATGTCAAGTGCTGCATTGCAAATGCCCATAAGGCTAATGCCATCATACTGTAGGCCAGTGTGATCTGTGATTAATCAATATCGACACTAGTTCATCTTGAATAATAAATAGTTCAGTTAACAATTAAAACAAGTTTAAACACTTAACTTCAAAGAATCAACACTATTTCATATCATTTCAAAGTGTACAAGTAAGCTACTTCATATGTAAAGGTTAGACATTTTGGTAACAAGAAGGCTATCATTACTAAAGCATCATTTCAGGTGAAACAAAAAAAAGTCAATACCAGAGGTGGTCAACATCGCTCCACTGATCCATGATCTACTGGGTGAGKAGACTTCTGTTGCAGACCAGCAATAGCACACCTGATTATGAATTAATTAGGTTTGATACATTGAATCAGGTGTGTTAGTGCTGGGCTGGAACAGAAGGCTGCACACCCAGTAGGGTTGGCCTGCTCCAGGTGTAATAGGTTTCTACATTGTGTGTGAATTTTAAACTGTATTTTTCTCCACAAAATGTAGTAACTTAGGAACATCATTAGTGGAGGCTGCTGAGGGGAGGACGGCTCATAATAATGGCTGGAACGGAACACATGGAATGGCATCAAATACATTGGAACCGTGTGTTTGATGTATTTGATACCATTCCACTGATTCCCGCTCCAGTCATTACCACAAGCCCTCCCTCCCCAAAGAAGGTGCCACCAACCTCCTGTGGTACACATATAACCCATGGTATACAAGGATGTACCCTTATTCTCTTGGGACATTCACTGGGACCTCTTCATCTGCAGACAGGGTTTTACYGCTCTCTGTATCTGAGGGCAGAAAACATCACAAGAAARAGGRTGCTTTATACTAAAATTAGACAGCACTGAATATTATGTTTCTATATCTCTCCTCAGTTTTCTCGCTAGGGACTAGAACTGGATCATCTTTTCATGATGTCCTCCCACAAAGGTACCGGCCCTATCTGGGGCGGCAGGTAGCCTAGTGGTTAGAGTGTTGGGCCAGTAACCAAAAGGTTGCTAGATCGAATCCCTGAGCTGACAAGGTAAAAATCGGTTGTTATGCCCCTGAACAAGGCAGTTAACCCACTGTTCCTAAGCTGTCATTGTAAATAAGAATTTGTTTCTTTACTGACTTGCCTAGTTAAAAAACAAATATATAAAAAAATCCAGAGTTGCCTTATCTGACAGCTAGAAGTGCTAGCTAAACCTTTCACCCTCTTCCATGGCTGTTAGCTAGCTACCTAGTTACAAATGTATTAAGAGTTACACCGATAAATACATCAAGCTAACTAGCTAATATGAAGTTAGCAAGCTGGTGATATTTATTTCACTTAGCTAGCTATACAGTATGTAAAGTTAGCTAACTAGCGACCATTACGTTAGCAGCTCAATTGAGTTAGCCTGCCCTGCATACTAAATTACTGTAGCAAGCTAGCTAGCTAATAATATATATTTGTTGTCATTTTCAAAAAGATATTTACTTACTTGAATAGGTTCTTCCACTGTCTCCGTTTTCTGGGTCCTTAGAAAAACWAAAAAATGGGCTTCCAGGAGTTTCCGGTGGTAGCAAAACGCAGCCAGCCATGTGGAGAATTGGAGAACATCCAAAAGACTGACTGTAGTCTTRCAACATGGTGCCTCGTGCAGTTGCTTTCTGATTTGTGAAGCAACTGCAAGCCCTCAATAAGGACAGCATCCTGTTTCCACAACTTTCGACAACTTGATTGGAGTCCACCTGTGGTAAATTCAATTAATTAGACATGATTTGGAAAGGCACACACCTGTCTATATAAGGTCCCACAGTTGACAGTGCATGTCAGAGCAAAAACCAAGCCATGAGGTTAAAGGAATTGTTCGTAGAGTTACAAGACAGGATTGTGTCAAGGCACAGATCTGAGGAAGGGTACCAAAAAATGTCTGCATCATTGAAGGTCCCCAAGAACACAGTTGCCTCCATCATTCTTAAATGGAATAAGTTTGGAACCACCAAGAGTCTTCCTAGAGCTGGCCGCCCCCAGCCAAAAGGAGCAATCGGGGGAGAAAGGCCTTGGTCAGGGAGGTGACCAAGAACCTGATGGTCAATCTGAAAGAGCTCTAGAGTTTCTCTTATGGTAGGGGGGCCAGACGGAAGCCACTCCTCAGTAAAAGGCACTTGACAGCCCGCTTGGAGTTTGCCAAAAGGCACCTAAAGACTCTCTCAGACCATGAGAAACAAGATTCTCTGGTCTGATGAAACCAAGATTGAACACTTTTGCCTGAATGCCAAGCGTCACGTCTGGAGGAAACCTGGCACTATCCCTACGGTGAAGCATGGTGTGGGAATGTTTTTCAGCGGCAGGGACTGGGAGACTAGTCAGAATCGAGGCAAAGATGAACTGAGCAAAGTACGGAGAGATCCTTGATGAAAACCTGTTCTAGCGTTCTCAGGACCTCAGACTGGGGCGAATGTTCACCTTCCAACAGGACAACGACCTTAAGCACACAGCCAAGACAATGCAGGAATGGCTTTGGGACAAGTCTCTGAATGTCTCTGAGTGGCCCAGTCAGAGCCCGGACTTGAACCCGATCTAACATCCCTGGAGAGACCTGAAAATAGCTGTGCAGCGACGCTCCCCATCCAACCTGACAGAGCTTAAGAGGATCTCCAGAGAAGAATGGGAGAAACTCCCCAAATACAAGTGTGCCAAGCTTGTAGCATCATACCCAAGAAGACTTGAGGCTGTAATCGCTGCCAAAGGTGCTTCAACAAAGTACTGAGTAAAGGGTCTGAATACTTATGTAAATGGATATTTCAGTTTTTATTTGTAAAAAAATTTGCAAACATCTCTAAAAACCATTTTTTCTTTGTCATTATGGGGTATTGTGTGTAGATTGATGAGGAAAGAAAACAATTTAATCAATTTTAGAACAAGGTTGTAATGTAACAAAATGTGGAAAAAGTCAATGAGTCTGAATACTTTCTGAAGCCTAAGATAACCATGAGCAATGCCAAGCGTCGGCTGGAGTGGTATAAAGCTTGCCACCATTGGACTCTGGAGCAGTGGAAACGCGTTCTCTGGAGTGATGYATCACGCTTCACTCCTTGGCACTCCGACGGACGAATCTGGATTTGGCGGATGCAAGGAGAAAGCTACCTATCCCAATGCATCCTGTCAACTGTGAAGTTTGATGGAGGAGGAATAATGGTCTGGGGCTGTTTTTCATGGCTCGGGCCCCTTACTTCCAGTGAAGGGAAATCTTAACGCTACAGCGTTAAGGCCCTTTTCTGTTTCAGAAAGACAATGCTCCCTGCACAAAACGAGGTCCATACAGAAATGTTTTGTCGGGATCGTTGTGGAAGAACTTGCCTGGACTGCACAGAGCCCTGACCTCAAGAACCAACGAACACCTTTGGAATGTATTGGAATGCCGACTGCGAGCCAGACCTAAGCAAGTCCAAAAATGTTCCAACATCTAGTGGAAAGCCTTCCCAGAAGAGTGGAGGCTGTTATAGCAGCAACGGGGGGACCAACTCCATATTAATGCCCATGATTCTAGCTCCACAATGAGATAGGGTGCAGGCCAGGCAGCAGGCTGTTAGCCAGCCTGCCAGCTTCCAAGAGAAGAGGATTTTTATCGTTGCTGTGGGTACGACATCGTCAATGCACTTCCTAATGAACTCGCTCACCGAATCAGCATATTCGTCAATATTGTTGTTGGACGCGATGCGGAACATATTCCAATCCGCGTGATCGAAGCAGTCTTGAAGCGTGGATTCAGATTGGTCGGACCAGCGTTGAACAGACCTGAGCGCGGAGTTTGCTGTTTGAGTTTCTGTTTGTAGGCAGGAATCAAACAAAATGGAGTCGTGGTCAGCTTTTCCGAAAGGGGCGGGGGAGGGCCTTGTAAGCGTCGCGGAAATTAGTGTGCAATGGTCCAGTGTTTTTCCAGCCCTGGTACCACAATCGATATGCTGATAGAATTTAGGGAGTTTTGTTTTTAGATTAGCCTTGTTAAAATCCCCAGCTACGATGAATGCAGCCTCAGGGTGTGTGGTTTCAGTTTACAAAGAGTCAGATAAAGTCGTTCAGCGGCCATCGATGTGTTCTGCTTGGGGGGGAATGTTCATAATCGGCTGGATTTGACTTGACGATGAATCCCTTGGTAGATAATGGCGTCGACATTTGATTGTGAGGAGTTCTAGATCAGTGAACAAGAACGACTTGAGTTCTTGTGTGGTTATTATGAGGTCAACTGCCACTTCTCGTTAATCATAAGGCATACCCCCCCGCCCCTCTTTCTACCGGTAAAGAAATGTTTGTTTCTTCCTGTGTCGGCAGCGATGCATGGAGAAACCAGCTTGGCTGCACCGACTCCGTTAGCGTCCTTGGAGTTAGCCATGTTTCCGTGGTAAGCAGGAGCCACGTTGCAATCCTGATGGATCTCTCTGGAATGCCTACCCGTGCTCGGAATTCATCAACCTTATTTCAAAGAGACTGGAACATGTGGCGGAGTAGTATGCTTAGGGAGTGCGAGCGCGATGTGCCCGTCTCCGAAGCCTGACCACGAAGACCGCCACTGTTTTCCCGCTTTTCCGGGGTCGCACAAGGGTCGTCCGGCTGGCGATCAGATCCATTTGTATTGTGGTGAAAGGCAAAACATGGATTCCGTATTCGGTAATAGTCATATTCCTGGTAAGGAAACGATGGTGATGTTGACGTTAATCGTATTTAGTTCAGTAGTTGTCCTCCCGACTGTATGTAATGAAACTAAAGATTACCCGCCGCGGTACCGATGTAAGAAATAACACGGTAAAAAAACATAAATACTGCGATATTTTCCAAGGAACGCGAAAAAGCGAGGCTGCCCATCTCTATCGGCGCCGATGTTGCTTAGTTGGAGTCTGCCACTTGCACAGTCAGTTGTAGTCAGCTCAGCTATCCCCGTTGAGACTGTGTCGTGCCTCGATCTAGATTGTGCAAAACTAAACAGGCGGTGTTCACGTTAGCAATCTCACTAGGAATAAGAACCTCCTCCATTTCCGTCATATGTGAAGAATTGTGATATCTCACATCTCAAAATAGGGCTACTTAATGTTAGATCCCTCACTGCCAGGCAGTTATATTCAATATACTATATCACTGATCATGAATCTTGAGTGTGATATGGCCTAACTGAAACATGGCTTAAGCCTGATGAACTCTACTGTGTTTAAATGAGGCTTGCTACCTCCTGGTACACTAGGACCAATCCCCACGCATCCTGCAAAGCAGAGTGTTGCAACATTTACAATAGCAGATTTCAATTACCCCCCCAAATATACAATTTTTTGTCTTTTGAGCTGGCTATGCACTAGAATCTATGCAGCCTACTCAAATCACTTTTTTATAGGCTACCTGTTCAGGCCCTCCTGGGCCATATACAGCGTACACTGATTCCCTGAATTCCATCGGACCTTGTATCATGGCAGAAAATATCAAATTTTTGGTGACTTTTAATATTTCACATTTAAAAGTCCACAGACGCCACTCCAAAAGGCTTTCGAGCCATTCATCGACTCAGTGGGTTTTCCAACATGTTCTCCCGGACCCTACTCACTAGCCACATGTCATACTCTGGACCTATGTTTTGTCCTGTGGAAATAAATCATTGTGGATCTTAAGTGTTTTCCTCATGCCTGGACTATCGGACCACCCATTTTTTTACGTTTGCAATCACAACAAATAATCTGCTCATGACCCCAAACCAAGGCTCATCAAAAACCGTGCCAAAACATTCTCAGACAACCTACAGATTCCGAGATGCCCTTCAGATCTCGCCCTCGCACCTATGCCCAAGGGACGTTAGAGTACAAAATTTGTTAACCAGCTAACTGAGGAACTAACCTTATATTTTTATTTATTATATATAGTATATTTTTATATATTTTGGTTTGCCTTCAACCTCCCTTATCTCACCTCACTTACCTCACATTGTATATATGACTTATTTTTCACTTGTATTATTGACTGTATGTTTGTTTTATCTTCCATGTTTAACTATGTGTTGTTTGTATGTGTCGAACTTCAGTGTTTCTCTGCTTGCTTTATCTTGGCCAGGTCGGCAATTGTCAATGAAGAACGTGTTCCTCAATTTGTACCTGGTTTAAA
>NW_019942740.1:60775-63275 GCF_002910315.2 Salvelinus sp. IW2-2015 | reverse complement strand
CAAATCAAATCAAATCAAAATCAAATTTTTATTAGTCACATACACATGGTTAGCAGATGTTAATGCGAGTGTAGCGAAATGCTTGTGCTTCTAGTTCCGACAATGCAGTAATAACCAACAGTAATCTAACCTAACAATTCCACGCTACTACCTTACACACACACACAAGTGTGAAGGGATAAAGAATATTACATAAAGATATATGGATGAGTGGTGGTACAGAACGGAATGGCAGATGCAGTAGATGGTATAGAGTCGGTATATACATGAGATGAGTACTGTAGGTTATGTAAACATAAAGTGGCATAGTTTAAATGGCTAGTGGTACATGTTATTGCATAAAGATGGCAAGATTGCAGTAGATGATATAGAGTACAGTACATACATATGAGATGGTAATGTAGGCGTAATAAAGGTGAAATAAATAAAAAAATAAAAAACCTTACGTAATCCCCTAGGTGCAGTCGCACCCCTAAAAACAAAAAACATTTGTCATAAGGAACTAGCTTCCTGGTATACAGAAAATACCCAAGCCCTGAAGCAAGCATCCAGAATATCGGAACGGAAATGGCGCTACACCAAACTGTAAGTCTTCCGACAAGCATGGAAAGACAGTACCGTGTAGTATCGAAGAGCCCCCACTGCTGCTTGATCATCCTATTTTTCCAACTTAATTGAGGAGAATAAGAACAATCCAAAATGTATTTTTGATACTGTCGCAAAGCTAACTAAAAAGCAGCATTCCCCAAGAAAGGATYGCTTTCACTTCAGCAGTGATAAATTCATGAACTTCTTTGAGGAAAAGATCATGATCATTAGAAAGAAAATTACGGACTGCATAAATCTGCGCTCAGTTGTCCTCAGTTGTCCAGTTGTCCTGAGTCTGCACAACACTGCACAACACTAGGATCAAGGGAGACACTCAAGTGTTTTAGTACTATATCTCTTGACACATTGATGAAAATAGTCATGGCCTCTAAACCTTCAACATGCATACTGTTTCAACTAAACTACTGAAAGAGCTGCTTCCTGTGATTGGACCTCCTATGTTGAACATAATAAACTGCTCCCTATCCACCGAATGTGTACCAAACTCACTAAAAGTGGCAGTAATAAACCCTCTCTTGAAAAAGCCAAACCTTGACCCAGAAAATTGAAGAAAACTATTGGCCTGTATCGAATCTCCCGTTCTTCTCAAATTTTTGGATAAAGCTGTTGCGCAGCAACTCACTGCCTTCCTGAAGACAAAGAATGTATACGAACCGCTTCAGTCTGGTTTTACACCCCATCATAGCACTGAGACTGCACTCATGAATGACCTTTTAATGGCGTCAGACCGGGGCTCTGCATCTGTCCTCGTGCTCCTAGACCTTAGTGCTGCTTTTGATACCATTGATCACCACATTCTATTGGAGAGATTGGAAACCCAAATTGGTCTACACGMACAAGTTCTGGCCTGGTTTAGATCTTATCTGTCGGGAAAGATGTCTCTGTGGATGGTTTGTCCTCTGACAAATCAACTGTACATTTCGGTGTTCCTCAAGGTTCCGTTTTAGGACCATTATTGTTTTCACTATATATTTGACCTCTTGGTGATGTCATTCGGAAACATAATGTTAACTTTCACTGCTAACTTTCACTGCTCCAGAACGATACACTTCTGTACATTTTGATGAAACATGGTGAAGCCCCAAAATCTCCCTCCCTGGAAGCATGTGTTTCAGACATAAGGAAGTGGATGGCAGCACATTTTTTACTTTTAAACTCAAAACAGAGAGGCTAGTTATAGGTCCCAGGAAACAAAGAGATCTTCTGTTGGATCTGACAATTAATCTTGATGGTTGTACAGTCGTCTCAAATAAAACTGTGAAGGACCTCGGCGTTATTCTGGACCCTGATCCCTCTTTTGACAAACATATCAAGACTGTTTCAAGGACAGCTTTATTCCATCTACGTAACATTGCAAAAATCAGAAACTTTCTGTCTAAAAATGATGCAGAAAAATGTATCCATGCTTTTGTCACTAGATTAGACTACTGCAATGCTCTACTTTCCGGCTACCTGGATAAAGCTCTAAATAAACTTCAGATAGTGCTCAACACGGCTGCTAGAATCTTGACTAGAACCCAACAATTTTATCATATTACTCCAATGCTAGCCTCTCCACACTGGCTTCCTGTTAAGGCAAGGGCTGATTTCAAGGTTTTACTGCTAATCTACAAAGCATTACATGGGCTTGCTCCTACCTATCTTTCCGATTTGGTCCTGCCGTACATACCTACACGTACGCTACGGTCACAAGACGCAGGCRTCCTTACTGTCCCTAGAATTTCTAAGCAAAGAGAGCTCCATTTTTATGGAATGGTCTGCCTATCCAGTTGAGTCACTGACGTGATCTTCCTGTCCGGGTTGGCGCCCTCCCTTGGGTTGTGCCGTGGCGGAGATCTTTGTGGGCTATACTCGGCCTTGTCTCAGGATGGTAAGTTGGTGGTTGAAGATA
>NW_019942740.1:53462-58185 GCF_002910315.2 Salvelinus sp. IW2-2015 | reverse complement strand
TGTTTGGATTTTTTCTCAGGTTTTTGCCTGCCATATGAGTTCTGTTATACTCACAGACATCATTCAAACAGTTTTAGAAACTTCAGAGTGTTTTATATCCAATAGTAATAATAATATGCATATATTAGCYTCTGTGACAGAGTAGGAGGCAGTTCACTCTGGGCACGCTATTCATCCAAAGTGAAAATGCTGRCCCCTATCCCTAAAAAGATAATTGATGAATTCAATATGTGAGTCATTTGTGAACTATAGCCTGCAGTCTCTATCTTCTTTTGTCACTTCAGTTATGGAAATCAGGTGTCATTCAAGATGAAACTCAATGTTGTGTGTGTGTCTACACACGTGTCTTSTCCAGGTGGCCCATCCAGGTGGTCTTCYTCCCACTGCGACTGCTGCTGCAAGAGCCACAGGAGCGAGCGTGAGGGAGAGAGCGGCACTTCTTTGAACGAGCTCTCTACTTCCTGCTCCGAGACCCAATCAGAAGCCAGCTCCCCTCAGGGCACTGTCATCTGTGGTTCCGTCAGCCGACAGCCTCASCCCATCGCCCAGACCCTGGAACGGCCACTGAAGAAAGGTGTGGGTGTACCTCTCCTCTTGTACCTCCTGTTTTACACCTTTCCCCTTGGGTGACCTTGGGTGTTTTGAAAGGCATCTGTCAAATAAAATATCTTGTTCTTCTTCTTCTCCTCCCCCTCCTCAATATAGGTCCCGTTCAGCTGCTCCAGCCGTCGGAGATGAGGAGGAAGACGGACCTGCTCCGTGTGAGGACCATGGGGATCAGGGACCACCGGGAGGCTGCAGCCAAGAGGAAAGCCAACAAGGAGAAGTTAACACCGGAGCAGGAGCTGGAGAGGTGCATCCAGGACTTCCACAGGATCAGGATTCCTGACCGCTTCCCCGAGAGAAGTACATGTGGCAACAAGAGCTGCTGAGAAAGTACCGTCTCTAAGGGAAGGAGGGGAGGGAGGAAGGAGGAGGGGAGGAGGGAGGGAGGGGAGGGGAGGGAGGGAGGGAGGCAGGGAGTAGGAGGGAGGAGGGGAAGGAGGGGGGGGAGGGAGGGAGGGGGGGAGGGAGGGAGGAGGGAGAGGGAGGGAGGGAGGGAGGCAGGGAGTTAGGGAAGGAGGGAGGGATAGAGTCCATTCCCAACAGGCAAGAGTAAAAGTAAGACAAATATTGCACAAAAAAGGAAATAGTATCACAATAAAAATAACGAGCCTATAAACAAGGAGTACCAGTACTGAGTCACTGTCCAGGGGTACGAGGTAGTGAGTAATAAACTACACTACACTACCATTCAAAAGTTTGGGGTCACTTAGAAATGCCCTTGTTTTTTTAAAGAAGAAGCAATTTTTTTGTCCATTAATAAAATCAAATTGATCAGAAATAATGTTGATATTGTTAATGTTGCAAATGACTATTGTAGCTGGAAATGGCAGATTTTTTATGGAATATCTACATACGCGTACAGAGGCCCATTTCAGCACCATCACTCCTGTGTTCCAATGGCATGTGTGTTAGCTAACCAAGTTAATATTTTAAAGGCTAATTGATCATTAGAAACCCTTTTGCAATTATTTAGCACAGCTGAAACTGTTGTTCTATTAAAGAATCAATAAAATGGCCTTCTTTAGACTAGTTGAGTATCTGGAGCATCAGCATTTGTGGGTTCGATTACAGGCTCAAAATGGTCAGAAACAAAGAACTTTCTTCTGAAACTCGTCAGTTAATTTCTTTGTTCTGGAAATGAAGGCCTATTCCATGTAGGAAATTGCCAAGAAACTGAAGATCTTCGTAACACGCTGTGTACTACTCCCTTCACAAGACAGGCGCTACGGTCTCTAACCAGAATAGAAAGAGGAGTGGGAGGAGGCCCGGTGCACAACTGAGCAAGAGTACAAGTACATTAGAGTGTTTAGTTTGAGAAACAGACGCCTCACAAGTCCTCAACTGGCAACTTCATTAATAGTACCCACAAACACCAGTCTCAACGTCAAACAGTGAAGAGCGACTCCGGGATGCTGGCCTTCTAGGCAGAGTTGCAAAGAAAAAGACCATATCTCAGACTGGCCATAAAAAAAATAAATTTAGAAGGGCAAAAGAACCAGAGACATGGACGAGAGGACTCTTTAAAAACACAAACAGATTTGACCACACTTTTGAACGGTAGTGTATATACAGGAGTAGTACCAGTACTGACAATGTCAGGGGTTAGAGGTCGTTGAGGTAATTACTAAGACTATTACAAGAGTAACCAGTACTGAGTATGTCCAGGGGTATTATGAGGGTCGTTGAGGGTAGATTGAGGTCGAGGTTTGAGAGGTACATACCAGTATGTACCATGTGGGGAGGGGTAAAAGTAAAGGTCATCCAAAAAAAGTACACAGTGAAATGGTAACACGATAAATAACAAACAACAGGAAGAGAGGAAAAAAGAAAAAGAGGAGGGCTCAATTTTCCTTGCAGGGTATTCGCTAAAGACTACAGACTGCAACACCTCAAAGACAATCATGTACTATATTAGAGAAATTGAAAATGAAATATCAAGGTCACTGTATTGCCAGCATGTTATATCAGAAGAGCACAGTGAATCTAGCACAAACGAGGCCCACATTTGTCAAGGGTTTGTGATGTGTGCACAGTGTCTTTTTTTTGTGATATGCCATGGTGTTATAACCAGGTCAGCTCCTGTTGCTGTTCAAATCCGGGTCACTGCCAAGGGAACACTATAAACGCCACATTGTTTGCTCCTGTGGGTTTAAGTCATATTAGCCTTTGGAAGCTAAAGGCTTATTTCACCTGTAGCCAAAGCACACCCAGTGGCAGTGGGATATCACCGTAACCATGCTTCAAATATCCATCCTACATACAAGCTCCATCCCACAACCGTTTCAGTTACGAAGCACTATGTGCTTGATATTGAACGAGTTAGCAGCCACAGGTTTTGGCAGTGTTTTCTTCTTGCAATGGATGTGAGTTGTATGGGTTCTGGACGAAGGATGAACACTATGGCCTGTGGATGTATCAGAATGTTTGTGGTTTGTCTGTGTTCTCTTGGTCTGTGTGCCTCTGTGTTCAGGCCAGTCGGAGAGGTACCCGCGGGCAGTGTTTTGTGTGGGTGGTTGGCGGGGCTCTTTCGTTCTTTTTCATTGATGGTGTTTTTCAACCAATTAACTGCCGTTTTTTTACCGTGCACAGGCATTGAGGAGCTCCCGTCGGCACCTTTCCATCTACATTGAAGAATGTAGAGAAAGTTTCCATATGGACTTTGGTTTTGTGTTTGAATGAAACCTTGTTAGGTCCACGTGATTCCACAAGTATATGTATAATAGGGAGTGCCTCATGGTTGACACTATTATTGGGTAGTTATTATCCAACTGGGGCCAGTGATTCAAAAATAATGGTGTTGCTCACGATGTTTTCGTGGTTTGATTTTACTAGTTTTTAGATTTCCGACAATGGTTAGGGACAAACTAACCCAGTGTGGCATATGTAGTATCTGGTCGAATCATGCTGCTTTTTATTTGCCAGCCCTCTATACATAGGAGTTTGTCAACATTTTGCTGGATTCATAATCCCTACTACTCCTGCCTCATTCAAAGACAAGAGCAACAAAATAATTCACACACATTCAACTATTCTTAAATTCAACCCTTGTTCGAAATGCAAAAGAAGTTGTTATTGTAATTCGATTTTTTTTATTTAGCCTTTTTTTAAACGCTCAGCATAAAAGTCATTGGAGGTTCCAATGCATGGTACTGATTTCCTTGCCCATCCTTCCAAGGTGGTTGGTCCCAGCAAATTGTACATCCATGTTACGGACATGCAGGGATGCTGTGGCCAACCGCTGCGGGGTAAGTCCTGCCTTACGAGACAAGAAAACCACTGGAGAAGTCTATACAAGAAATGAAAACTGTTGAACTCTAAAAATACTTATGAAGAAAAAAAAAATAAACATGACTATTGTTTGTCAGGTTTATATGGTCTGAGGGATTTCATATCATTAACTACTATACGTGTCAAGATAATATGGTCTGAAGGACTCATATTTAAGACTATTAGTTCAGTTATATGGTCTGAGACTCTCTAAATTCATACCATTGACGCCTTATATATTAACATGATGGGTTTTGTTGAGTTTGCGCGTGTAGTATAATGGTCCTGAGACTCATATCATTAGACTAAGTGTCCAGTTTATATGGTCTGAGACTCTTAATTATAGAATGATTACTATAGTGTGCCTTGCAGTTGTTTATTTAGGATGGTTTTTGTACATATGGGTCTGAGACTCCATATCATTAGACCTATCGTGTCAGTAATATGGTTCTGAGACCTCATATCAAAATAATTAAGACGTATAGTGTCAGTTATAGGCTGTGAAGACTTGTCATATTCATTAGAGACTATATGCAGTTATATGGGTCCTGAGGGACTCCTCATCAACAATACATCTCAAGTCATATCATTAGACTATGTTGTGCAGAATATGGGGCGGTGCACGCGAGACTCTATCATTAAGAAACTATAGTGTCAGTTATATGGTCCTGAGACTCATACATTAGACTATAGTGTCGGTTTAATTATGGTCTGGAAACTCTAAATATCCATTAGAATATTAAGTGTCAGTATATGGTCTGAACTCAAATTCATTAGAACGTTCTATATCACTATGTGCTCTCAGTTATATTTGGTCCTGAGACTCATATCATTACAATGCTGTCCCATT
>NW_019942740.1:49063-52161 GCF_002910315.2 Salvelinus sp. IW2-2015 | reverse complement strand
CTTCCCACAAGGATCAGGATTCCTGACCGCTTCCCCGAGAGAAGTACATGTGGCAACAAGAGCTGCTGAGAAATACCGTCTCTAAGGGGAAGGAGGAGGAGGGAAAGAGAGGAGGGAGGGGAGGAGGGAGAGGGAGGGAGGAGGAGGAGGAAGAGGGAGAGAGAGGAGGAGTAGGAAGGAGGGAGGGGGAGGGAGGGAGGAGGAGGGAAGGAGGGGGGAGGGAGGAAGCAGGAGTTAGGGAAGGAGGGAGGGATAGAGTCCATTCCCAACAGGCAGAGTTAAAAAGTAAGACAAAATTTGCAAAAAATGAAGAATAGTATCACAATAAACAATAACGAGCCTATAAACAAGGAGTACCAGTACTGAGTCACTGTCCAGGGGTACGAGGTAGTGAGTAATAATACCACTACACTACCATTCAAAAGTTTGGGGTCACTTAGAATAGCCCTTGTTTTTTTAAAAGAAAAGCACATTTTTTTGTCCATTAAATAACATCAAATTGATCAGAAATAATGTTGATATTGTTAATGTTGCAAATGACTATGTAGCTGGAAATGGCAGATTTTTTATGGAATATCTACATACGCGTACAGAGGCCCATTATCAGCAACCATCACTCCTGTGTTCCAATGGCATGTTGTGTGTAGCTAATCCAAGTTAACATTTTTAAAAGGCTAATTGATCATTAGAAAACCCTTTTTGCAATTAGTTAGCACAGCTGAAAACTGTGTTCTGATTAAAGAATCAATAAAACTGGCCTTCTTTAGACTAGTGAGATCTGGAGCATCAGCATTTGTGGTTCGATTACAGGCTCAAAATGGTCAGAAACAAAGAACTTTCTTCTGAAACTCGTCAGTTTATCTTTGTTCTGAGAAATGAAGGCTATCCATGTGAGGAAATTGCCAAGAACTGAAGATCTCGTACAACGCTGTGTACTACTCCCTTCACAAACAGCGCGACGTCCTCTAACCAGAATAGAAAGAGGAGTGGGAGGCCCGGTGCACAACTGAGCAAGAGTACAAGTACATTAGAGTGTTTAGTTTGAGAAACAGACGCCTCACAAGTCCTCAACTGGCAACTTCATTAAATAGTACCACAAAACACACAGTCTCAACGTCAACAGTGAGACGACTCCGGGATGCTGGCCTTCTAGGCAGAGTTGCAAAAAAAAGACATATCTCAGACTGGCCAATAAAAATAAAATATTAAGAGGGCAAAAGAACACAGACACTGGACAGAGAACTCTTTAAAAAACAAGACATTTGACCCAACATTTGAACGGTAGTGTATATACAATGGAGTACCAGTACTGAGTCAATGTCCAGGGGTATGAGGTCATTGAGGTAATTACTAGACTATATACAAGATATACCAGTATCTGAGTCATGTCCAGGGTATGGGTCTTTGAGGTAATTTACTAGACATATACAAGGAGTACCAGTACTGAGTCAATGCCAGGGTATAAGGTCTTTGAGGTAATTACTGACTATATACAAGGATACAGTACTGAGTCAAGCCTAGGGTATGAGGTCATTGAGGTAATTACTAGACTATATACAAAGGAGTACAGTACTGAGTCATGTCAGGGTATGAGGTCGTTGAGTTATATTACGTAGAACTAGACTATATACAAGGAGTACCAGTACTGAGTCAATGRCRAGGGGTATGAGGTCGTTGAGGTAATTGAGGTAATACAGTATGTACATGTGGGTAGGGGTAAAAGTAGGCATTCCAAAAAAAGTAACACAGGAAATAGTAACARYATAAAAASAACAGGAAGAGAGAYAAAAAGAGGGAGGGCTCAATTTCCTTGCAGGGTATTCGCTAAAGACTAACAGACTGCAACACTCTCAAAGACAATCATGTACTATATTAGAGAAATTGAAGAAATCAAGGACACTGTATTGCCAGCATGTATAGCAGAGCACAGTGAATCTAGCACAAAACGAGGCCACATTTGTCAAGGGTTTGTGATGTGTGCACAGTGTCTTTTTTTGTGATATGCACATGTGTTAACCAGGTCACTCCTGTTGCTGTTCAAATCCCGGTCACTGCAAGGGACACTATAGCCACACTCCCTGTGGGGAAAGTCATGATTAGCCTGTTGAGCTAAAGGCTATTTCACCTGTTCAAGCCAAGAACCAACCTCAGGGGCAGTGGGATACACCGTAACCAGCTCAAATATCCATCCTCATCACAAGCTCCATCCCACCCGTTCAGTTACAGCTAGCTAGTGCTTGATATGGAACGAGTTAGCAGCCACAGTTGCAGTGTTTTCTATGGACGTGTGAGTTTGTATGGGTTCTGGACAGAAGGAGAGCACTATGCCTGTGGATGTATCAGAATGGTTCTGTGGTTCTGTGGTTCTGTGGTTCTGTGGTTCTGTGGTTCTGTGTCAGGCAGACCCATCACAGAAGATGTCACATCTCTTTATTGTACTACAACAACGCCACTGCATGTCATTTCACCCTAGAAGACTATTGTGTCAGTAATATGGTCTGAGATTCATATCATTAGACTATAGTGTCAGTAATATGGTCTGAGACTCATATCATTAGACTATAGTGTCAGTAATATGGTCTGAGACTCATATCATTAGACTATAGTGTCAGTTATATGGTCTGAGACTCAATCATTAAGACTATAGTGTCAGTAATATAGTCTGAGACTCATATCATTAGACTATAGTGTCAGTTATATGGTCTGAGACTCATATCATTAGACATATAGTGTCAGTAATATAGTCTGAGACTCATATCATTAGACTATAGTGTCAGTTATATGGTCTGAGACTCATATCATTAGACTATAGTGTCAGTAATATGGTCTGAGACTCAAATCATTAGACTATAGTCTCAGTTATATGGTCTGAGACTCATATCATTAGATGCTGTCATTTATTATGTGTGGTGTATAAATCCAATTGTGCATCCGAAGTAGCATTATATTCCCTATATATAGTGCACTACTTGTAAGGCACCATTTGGGACACAACCCAATACTGTATGTCGTGGTGACTGAGTGAGGCCAACTTCGTCTATGAGGGCACTGCCTAGATTTTCCATCTGCTATTGTAAACATTCTTGTCTGAATTTGTC
>NW_019942740.1:36909-45806 GCF_002910315.2 Salvelinus sp. IW2-2015 | reverse complement strand
GAATATCTACATACGCGTACAGAGGCCCATTATCAGCAACCATCACTCCTGTGTTCCAATGGCATGTTGTGTGTAGCTAATCCAAGTTAATCATTTTAAAAGGCTAATTGATCATTAGAAAACCCTTTTGCAATTAAGTTAGCACAGCTGAAAACTGTTGTTCTGATTAAAGAATCAATAAAAACTGGCCTTCTTTAGACTAGTTGAGTATCTGGAGCATCAGCATTTGTGGGTTCGATTACAGGCTCAAAATGGTCAGAAAACAAAGAACTTTCTTCTGAAACTCGTCAGTTTATTCTTGTTCTGAGAAATGAAGGCTATTCCATGTGAGAAATTGCCGAAACTGAAGTCTCGTCAACGCTGTGTACTACTCCCTTCACAGAACAGCGCGAACGGTCTCTAACCAGAATAGAAAGAGGAGTGGAGGCCCGGTGCACAACTGAGCAAGAGTACAAGTACATTAGAGTGTTTAGTTTGAGAAACAGACGCCTCACAAGTCCTCAACTGGCAACTTCATTAAATAGTACCCACAAAACCACAGTCTCAACGTCAACAGTGAAGAGGCGACTCGGGATGCTGGCCTTCTAGGCAGAGTTGCAAAGAAAAAGACATATCTCAGACTGGCCAATAAAAAGAAAATATTAGAGGGGCAAAAGAAACACAGACACTGGACAGAGGAACTCTTTAAAAAAAAGGACATTTGACCCCAAACTTTTGACGGTAGTGTATATACAAGGAGTACAGTACTGAGTCAATGTCCAGGGGTATGAGGTCATTGAGGTAATTACTAGACTATATACAAGGAGTACCAGTACTGAGTCAATGTCCAGGGTATGAGGTCGTTGAGGTAATTACTAGACTATATACAAGGAGTACCAGTACTGAGTCAATGCCCAGGGGTATAAGGTCGTTGAGGTAATTACTAGACTATATACAAGGAGTACCAGTACTGAGTCAATGCCTAGGGGTATGAGGTCATTGAGGTATTACTAGACTATATACAAGGAGTCAGTACTGAGTCAATGTCCAGGGGTATGAGGTCGTTGAGGTAATTACTAGACTATATACAAGGAGTACCAGTACTGAGTCATGCCTAGGGGTATGAGGTCGTTGAGGTAATTGAGGTAATACAGTATGTACATGTGGGTAGGGTAAAAGTAGGCATTCCAAAAAAAGTAACACAGGAAATAGTAACATAATAAAAAGAACAGGAAGAGAGAGAAAAGAGGGAGGGCTCAATTTCCTTGCAGGGTATTCGCTAAAGACTAACAGACTGCAACACTCTCAAAGACAATCATGTACTATATTAGAGAAATTGAAGAAAATCAAGGACACTGTATTGCCAGCATGTATAGCAGAGCACAGTGAATCTAGCACAAAACGAGGCCACATTTGTCAAGGGTTTGTGATGTGTGCACGTGTCTTTTTTTGTGATATGCACATGTTGTAACCAGGTCACTCCTGTTGCTGTTCAAATCCCGGTCACTGCAAGGGCACTATAGCCACACTCCCTGTGGGGAAAGTCATGATTAGCCTGTTGAGCTAAAGGCTATTTCACCTGTTCAAGCCAAGAACCAACCTCAGGGGCAGTGGGATACACCGTACAGCTCAAATATCCATCCTCATCACAAGCTCCATCCCCCCGTTCAGTTACAGCTAGCTAGTGCTTGATATGGAACGAGTTAGCAGCCACAGTTGCAGTGTTTTCTATGGACGTGTGAGTTTGTATGGGTTCTGGACAGAAGGAGAACACTATGCCTGTGGATGTATCAGAATGGTTCTGTGGTTCTGTGGTTCTGTGGTTCTGTGGTTCTGTGGTTCTGTGTCAGGCAGACCATCACAGAAGATGTCACATCTCTTTATTGTACTACAACAACGCCACTGCATGTCATTTCACCCTAGAAGACTATTGTGTCAGTATAATGGTCTGAGATTCATATCATTAGACTATAGTGTCAGTAATATGGTCTGAGACTCATATCATTAGACTATAGTGTCAGTAATATGGTCTGAGACTCATATCATTAGACTATAGTGTCAGTTATATGGTCTGAGACTCAATCATTAGACTATAGTGTCAGTAATATAGTCTGAGACTCATATCATTAGACTATAGTGTCAGTTATATGGTCTGAGACTCATATCATTAGACTATAGTGTCAGTAATATAGTCTGAGACTCATATCATTAGACTATAGTGTCAGTTATATGGTCTGAGACTCATATCATAGACTATAGTGTCAGTAATATGGTCTGAGACTCAAATCATTAGCTATAGTCTCAGTTATATGGTCTGAGACTCATATCATTAGATGCTGTCATTTATTATGTGTGGTGTATAAATCCAATTGTGCATCCGAAGTAGCATTATATTCCCTATATATAGTGCACTACTTGTAAGGCACCATTTGGGGACACAACCCAATACTGTATGTCGTGGTGACTGAGTGAGGCCAACTTCGTCTATGAGGGCACTGCCTAGATTTTCCATCTGCTATTGTAAACATTCTTGTCTGAATTTGTCAATATGTCATGTGTGTGTAGCATAGGAAAACGTGTAGGTAGGCTGCAGAACGTAATGCTGAATGGGTATTCTAAGACCCCCCCCCCCCCCCCTGACTTGTAAGTGTGCAAAAAAATCTATTAAATGAGTTGAAAATGCAATTACTTGTGTGACTCTGACTCTTTGACAGCGTTGCTGACTGGATTGAACGGTTGACTGTGCAGTTGTGTTTCCAGGATCAAAACAGGAAATAAGTACAGGGTTTGGTCTGAAATGGAACCCTATTCCGTTTATAGMGCACTATGGCACCCTATTCCCTCTATAGGGCACTATGACACCCTATTCCCTCTGTAGTGCACTATTGTTGACTAGTCTTGTCGAAAGTATTTGCTCAATAGGGTGTCTTTTCACAGCACAGGTCTAATTTATTTCAGAAGTTATTTTCAGAGTTATATTCCCTCTGATCCTCATGCTACCCCTCTCACTGAGTTGAGGTGACAGAATTAAATATTATTCGCTTGGGATGATACGAAATTATCCAAAGAGGATTCAGTAGGCTTCTTCCCTGACAATGAGGCAGAGTTTAGAGAGTTTCTGCCTAATTTCTCGGGATAAGTCGCTCCGTTGGATTCCCGTCAAAAATCCTCCTTTTCTCGTCTTATACACGTTCCATGTATATAGTGCACTACTTTGGACCAACGCCCTATTGGTCCTCATAAAAAGTAGTGCACAGTAGTGAATAGGGGACCTTTTCAGACACGACCACTACTTTCGTCCTCCCACACTCCCTAGTCTTGCACTCTCGCCATACATTTTTGAGTTTAGAAGAAGTGAAAAGAGTCCTGATGTCTTAATGTATCGATCTCTTCCTGTTGAGAGGTTCTCAGAGAAACGTGAAGAAGAAGCTGATGTCTTAATGTATCGATCTCTTCCTGTTAAGAGGTTCTCAGAGAAACGTGAAGAAGAAGCTGATGTCTTAATGTATCGATCTCTTCCTGTTGAGAGGTTCTCAGAGAAACGTGAAGAAGAAACGTAGGCTTTTCTTTTTTCAGCAGAATCTATTTCTAGCTGAAAATAGTTCTGTCCTATAACTGGGGCTTGTGAAGCATAGCTATGACTACATCCCCAATGATACCCAATTCCCTTCATAGTACACTACTTTTACCCAGAGAGAAGGTAGTTCACTATATAGGTAATAGGGTGCCATTTGGGATGTAGTCATAGCTTTGCTTCACAAGCCCCAGTTATAGGACAGAACTATTTTCAGCTAGAAATAGATTCTGCAGTGTCACCACATTGCATCCGCTTAGGAAGATGCTCAGGGACCACAGAACCACAACCCCAAAAACAGAGTGTGTGTGATGGATGAAGCGTGTGTGTGTTTGTGTGTGCGTGTGCGTGTGTGTGTGTGTGTGTGTGTGTGTGTTTGTGTGATGGATGAAGAACTGTCTCTCTCTTGGGGGAACGATGACGATGTTTGTCTTCCAAAACTATTTGTTTTGTAGCTACTAAAGGACACACAATACTGGGTAATGTATAAGACTACAGTACAGAAAAACTGTATTTCCAATACTGGGTAACGTATAGACCTATAGTACAGAAAAACAGTGTTTCCATAGTCTTATGAACTGAAGGTATACTGCTGGGTCTTGATAGTTCAAGTTTTGTTGCTAGCCTACTAAAGGGCAAACAAGCTGGACTGTGTAGTATTCAAGCTGGACTGTGTAGTATTCAAGCTGGACTGTGTAGTATTCAAGCTGGACTGTGTAGTATACAAGCTGGACTGCGTAGTATCCAAGCTGGACTGTGTAGTATGTCAAGCTGGCCTGGTAGTATTCAAGCTGGACTGCGTAGTATATCAAGCTGGACTGTGTAGTATTCAAGCTGGACTGTGTAGTATTCAGCTGGACTGCGTAGTATTCAAGCTGGACTCGTAGTATTCAAGCTGGACTGCGTAGTATACAAGCTGGACTGCGTAGTATTCAAGCTGGACTGTGTAGTATTCAAGCTGGACTGCGTAGTATACAAGCTGGACTGTGTAGTATTCAAGCTGGACTGTGTAGTATTCAGCTGGACTGTGTAGTATCCAAGCTGGACTGCGTAGTATACAAGCTGGACTGTGTAGTATACCAAGCTGGACTGTGTAGTATCAAGCTGGACTGCGTAGTATTCAAGCTAGACTGTGTAGTATTCAAGCTGGACTGTGTAGTATACAAGCTGGACTGCGTAGTATCCAAGCTGGACTGTGTAGTATTCAAGCTGGACTGCGTAGTATTCAAGCTGGACTGTGTAGTTTCAAGCTGGACTGTGTAGTATTCAAGCTGGACTGTGTAGTATTCAAGCTGGACTATGTAGTATCAAGCTGGACTGTGTAGTATCCAAGCTGGACTGCGTAGTATACAAGCTGGACTGTGTAGTTTTCAAGCTGGACTGTGTAGTATTCAAGCTGGACTGTGTAGTATTCAAGATGGACTGTGTAGTATCCAAGCTGGACTGTGTAGTATTCAAGCTGGACTGTGTAGTATACAAGCTGGACTGTGTAGTATCAAGCTGGACTGCGTAGTATACAAGCTGGACTGTGTAGTATTCAAGCTGGACTGTGTAGTTTCAAGCTGGACTGTGTAGTATTCAAGCTGGACTGTGTAGTATCCAAGCTGGACTGTGTAGTATACAAGCTGGACTGCGTAGTATACAAGCTGGACTGTGTATGTGTTCAAGCTGGACTGTGTAGTACCAGCTGGACTGTGTAGTATACAAGCTGGACTGCATAGTATACAAGCTGGACTGCGTAGTATACAAGCTGGACTGCGTAGTATACAAGTTAGACTGCGTAGTATACAAGCTGGACTGTGTAGTATACAAGCTGGACTGTGTAGTATTCAAGCTGGACTGTGTAGTATACAAGTTAGACTGCGTAGTAAACAAGCTGGACTGTGTAGTATACAAGCTGGACTGTGTAGTATTTCAAGCTGGACTGCGTAGTATACAGCTGGACTGTGTAGTATTCAAGCTGGACTGTGTAGTATACAAGCTGGACTGCGTAGTATTCAAGCTGGACTGCGTAGTATACAAGCTGGACTGCGTAGTATACAGCTGGCTGCGTAGTATACAAGCTGGACTGTGTAGTATACAAGTTAGATTGTGTAGTATACAAGCTAGACTGCGTAGTATACAAGTTAGATTTGTAGTATACAAGCTAGACTGCGTAGTATACAAGCTGGACTGCGTAGTATACAAGCAGTGGTGGAAAAAGTACCCAATTGTCATACTTGAGTAAAAGTATAGATACAACTGGAGTCCCAGTAAAATACGACTTGAGTAAAAGTCTAAAAGTATTTGGTTCTAAATATACTTACAGTTGAAGTCGGAAGTTTACATACACTTACGTTGGAGTCATTAAAACTCGTTTTTCAACCCACTCCACACATTTCTTGTTAACAAACTATAGTTTTGGCAAGTAAGTTAGGACATCTACTTTGCTTTACACAAGTCCTTTACACAAGTAATCTTTCCAACAATTGTTTACAGACAGATTATTTCACTGTATCACAATTCCAGTGGGTCAGAAGTTTACATACACTAAGTTGACTGTGCCTTTAAACAGCATGGAAAATTCCAGAAAATTATGTCATGGCTTTAGAAGCTTCTGATAGGCTAATTGACATGATTTGAGTCATTGGAGGTGTACCTGTGGGTGTATTTCAAGGCCTACCTTCAAACTCAGTGCCTCTTTGCTTGACATACATGGGAAAATCAAAAGAATCAGCCAAGACCTCCATAAAACCGCCATAAGTCTGGATCATCTCTTGGAGCAATTTCCAAACGCCTGAAGGTACCACGTTCATCTGTACAACAATAGTACGCAAGTATAACACCATGGGACCACGCAGCCGTCATACAGCTCAGGAAGGAGACGCGTTCTGTCTCCTAGAGATGAACGTACTTTGGTGCGAAAAGTGCAAATCAATCCCAGAACAACAGCAAAGGACCTTGTGAAGATGCTGGAGGAAACAGGTACAAAAATATCTATATCCACAGTAAAACAAGTCCTATATCAACATAACCTGAAAAGTGGCTTAAGGACAGCAAAGTCAAGGTATTGGAGTGACAATCAAAAAGCCTGACCTCAATCCTATAGAAAATTTGTGGCAGAACTGAAAAAGTTTGTGCGAGCAGGGAGGCCTACAAACCTGACTCAGTTACACCAGCTCTGTCAGGAGGAATGGGCCAAAATTTACCCAACTTATTGTGGAAGCTTGTGGAAGGCTCATGAAACATTTGACCCAAGTTAAACAATTTAAAGGCAAATCTACCAAATAATAATTGAGTGTATGTAAACTTCTGACCCACTGGGAATGTGATGAAAGAAATAAAAGCTGAAATAAATCATTTCTTTCTGCTATTATTCTGACATTTCACATCCTAAAAATAAAGTGGTGATCCTAACTGACCTAAGACAGGGAATTGTTAACTAGGATTAAATGTCAGGAATTGTGAAAAACTGAGTTTAAATGTATTTGGCTAGGTGTATGTAAACATCCGACTTCAACTGTAATATGAAAAGTAAATGTATAAGTCATTTCAAATTCCTTCTATTAGCGAGCAGATGGCACCATTTTCTTGTTTTTTAGAATGTACGGATAGCCAGGGGAACACTCGACACTCAGACATAATGTACGGATAGACAGGGTCAACTCCGAAACTCAGACAGCATTTATAAAGATGCATTTGCGTTTAGTGAGTCCGCCAGATCAGAGGCAGTAGGGTGACCGGGATGTTCTCTGTTTAGTGTGGTCTGCCAGACCCAGAGGCAGTAGGGATGACCAGGGATGTTCTCTGTTTAGTGTGTCTGCCAGACCAGAGGCAGTAGGGATGACCAGGGATGTTCTCTGTTTAGTGTGTCTGCCAGACCAGAGGCAGTGGGATGACCAGGGATGTTCTCTGTTTAGTGTGTCTGCCAGACCAGAGGCAGTAGGGATGACCAGGGATGTTCTCTGTTTAGTGTGTCTGCCAGACCAAGAGGCAGTAGGGCTGACCCAGGGATGTTCTCTGTTTAGTGTGTCTGCCAGACAGAGGCAGTAGGGATGACCAGGGATGTTCTCTTGTTTAGTGTGTCTGCCAGACCAGAGGCAGTAGGGATGACCAGGGATGTTCTTCTGATAAGTGGGTGAATTAGACCATTTTCCTGTCCTGCTAAGCATTGAAAATGTAATGAGTACTTCTGGGAAGTCAGGGAAAATGTAGGGAGTAAAAAGTACATCATTTTCTTTAGGAATGTAGTGTAGTAAAAAGTTGCCCAAAATATATATAGTAAAGTACAGATCCTCCAAAAACTACTTAAGTAGTACTTTAAACTATTTTTTACTTATGTACTTTACACCACTCTATACAAGCTGGGCTGTGTAGTATACAAGCTAGACTGTGTGTAGTATACAGCAGAGAATAAGAGTTTTTCTATAATCTTATATAACTATAGGTTCTGGGCGCCAGGTACTTTTCTTTCACTTCAACAACTATGAATGGAGCCACATAAGCCAAGTCACTAAAGACCAAGGATTCACATCCATCTATGTGTATATGCAGCGGCAGCATCGAAGGAAAATGGTCTCCTATATTCCCCAGGACTTAATTCTCCAGTTGAGCTTGGGAACTTGTATTGAAATATAGATTATAACTAAACAAAACTAGATATAAGAAGCTGAAATACAGCGAGAGGGCATTGTGTTCTCCAGTGGAAGAAAATCTGTCTAAAGACTCTGACTATTAAACTGGATTTTAAAAGAATACTGTATATTGAATGTTATTCGCCTGGCTGCGAAGCAGTCTCTGTCTCAGAATCAAATCTAATCAATATATTTGTCACATACACATGGTTAGCAGATGTTAATGCAAGTGTAGCGAAATGCTTGTACTTCTAGTTCTGACCATGCGGTAGAAGAGTTTTTTTCAGCATGGAGGTGGAAAGTATATGACTATCGGGCACAAGATCAGACGTCTCCGTTAGCTGCCATGAATGCTGCTTGTGACGACATCACAGGCAATCATTGAAGGGGATGGTCCGCGCAACAAGGAGATGTTTCCCCCGGGCGCATCGCAAGGAGATTTTTCCCCCCCGGGCGCATCGCAAGGAGATGTTTCCCCCCCGGGCGCATCGCAAGGAGATGTTTCCCCCCGGGCGCATCGCAAGGGAAAAACATCAGATGTGACGTTGATGAAAATCTTTGCCAGACAACAAGAGCGACAGGACGTCCACCAAGTAGATGGGAACTTGTAGTGTTACGTACTGTGAGGGGTACAATTTCTAGTTTTTTACAGAACTACCACAGGTTTTGTCATTGTTGTTGCAGGTTTTTTTGGGGGGCATGGATGTCATTTTGTGGCAAAAGTTTTGTCC
>NW_019942740.1:33775-36884 GCF_002910315.2 Salvelinus sp. IW2-2015 | reverse complement strand
TTATTCAAGCTGGACTGCGTAGTATACAAGCTGGACTGTTGTTAGTATTTCAAGCTGGACTGTGTAGTATACAACTTGGACTGCGGTAGTATTTCAAGCTGGACTGCGTAGTATACAAGCTGGACTGCGTAGTATACCAAGCTGGACTGCGTAGTATACAAGCTGGACTGTGTAGTATACAAGTTAGATTGTGTAGTATACAAGCTAGACTGCGTAGTATACAAGTTAGATTGTGTAGTATACAAGCTAGACTGCGTAGTATACAAGCTGGACTGCGTAGTATACAAGCAGTGGTGGAAAAAGTACCCAATTGTCATACTTGAGTAAAAGTATAGATACAACTGGAGTCACCCAGTAAAATACGACTTGAGTAAAAGTCTAAAAGTATTTGGTTCTAAATATACTTACAGTTGAAGTCGGAAGTTTACATACACTTACGTTGGAGTCATTAAAACTCGTTTTTCAACCACTCCACACATTTCTTGTTAACAAACTATAGTTTTGGCAAGTCAGTTAGGACATCTACTTTGCTTTACACAAGTACTTTACACAAGTAATCTTTCCAACAATTGTTTACAGACAGATTATTTCACTGTATCACAATTCCAGTGGGTCAGAAGTTTACATACACTAAGTTGACTGAAGAGAGAGATAGATGGGCTGTGTAGAGTCCAAGCTGGACTGTGTAGTATTCAAGCTGGACTGTGTAGTATACAAGCTGGACTGTGTAGTAATACAGCTGGACTGCGTAGTATACAAGCTGGACTGTGTAGTTCAAGCTGGACTGGTGTAGTATTAGGCTGGACTGTGTAGTATTCAAGCTGGACTGTTGTAGTATCCAAGCTGGACTGTGTAGTATACAAGCTGGACTGCGTAGTATACCAAGCTGGACTGTGTATGTGTTCAAAGCTGGACTGTGTAGTATCCAAGCTGGACGCTGTGTAGTATACAAGCTGGCTGCGATAGTATACAAGCTGGACTGCGTAGTTATACAAGCTTGGACTGCGTAGTATAAAGTTAGAGACTGCGTAGTATACAAGCTGGACTGTGTAGTATACAAGCTGGACTGTGTAGTATTCAAGCTGGACTGTGTAGTATACAAGTTAGACTGCGTAGTATACAAGCTGGACTGTGTAGTATACAAGCTGGACTGTGTAGTATTCAAGCTGGACTGCGTAGTATACAAGCTGGACTGTGTAGTATTCAAGCTGGACTGTGTAGTATACAAGCTGGACTGCGTAGTAATTCAAGCTGGACTGCGTAGTATACAAGCTGGACTGCGTAGTATACAATGTGACTGCGTAGTATACAAGCTGGTGTTAGTATACAAGTTAGATTGTGTAGTATACAAGCTAGACTGCGTAGTATACAAGTTAGATTGTGTAGTATACAAGCTAGACTGCGTAGTATACAAGCTGGACTGCGTAGTATACAAGCAGTGGTGGAAAAAGTACCCAATTGTCATACTTGAGTAAAAGTATAGATACAACTGGAGTCACCCAGTAAAATACGACTTGAGTAAAGTCTAAAAGTATTTGGGTTCTAATATATCTTACAGTTGAAGTCGGAAGTTTACATACATTTACGTTGGAGTCATTAAACCTCGTTTTTCAACCACTCCACACATTTCTTGTTAACAAACTATAGTTTTGGCAAGTCAGTTAGGACATCTACTTTGCTTTACACAAGTACTTTACACAAGTAATCTTTCCAACAATTGTTTACAGACAGATTATTTCACTGTATCACAATTTCCAGTGGGTCAGAAGTTTACTACATACTAAGTTGACTGTGCCTTTAAACAGCATGGAAAATTCCAGAAATTATGTCATGGCTTTAGAAGCTTCTGATAGGCTAATTGACATGATTTGAGTCAATTGGAGGTGTACCTGTGGGTGTATTTCAAGGCCTACCTTCAAACTCAGTGCCTCTTTGCTTGACATCATGGGAAAATCAAAAGAAATCAGCCAAGACCTCCATAAAACCGCCATAAGTCTGGATCATCCTTGGAGCAATTTCCAAACGCCTGAAGGTACCACGTTCATCTGTACAAACAATAGTACGCAAGTATAACACCATGGGACCACGCAGCCGTCATACAGCTCAGGAAGGAGACGCGTTCTGTCTCCTAGAGATGAACGTACTTTGGTGCGAAAAGTGCAAATCAATCCCAGAACAACAGCAAAGGACCTTGTGAAGATGCTGGAGGAAACAGGTACAAAAATATCTATATCCACAGTAAAACAGTCCTATATCAACATAACCTGAAAAGTGGCTTAAGGACAGCAAAGTCAAGGTATTGGAGTGACAATCACAAAGCCCTGACCTCAATCCTATAGAAAATTTGTGGGCAGAACTGAAAAAGTTTGTGCGAGCAGGAGGCCTACAAACCTGACTCAGTTACCACAGCTCTGTCAGGAGGAATGGGCCAAAATTTACCCAACTTATTGTGGGAAGCTTGTGGAAGGCTACATGAAACATTTGACCCAAGTTAAACAATTTAAAGGCAAATCTACCAAATAATAATGAGTGTATGTAAATTCTGACCCACTGGGATGTGATGAAAGAAAAAAAGCTGAAATAAATCATTCTTTCTGCTATTATTCTGACATTTCACATCCTTAAAATAAAGTGGTGATCCTAACTGACCTAAGACAGGGAATTGTTAACTAGGATTAAATGTCAGGAATTGTGAAAAACTGAGTTTAAATGTATTTGGCTAAGGTGTATGTAAACATCCGACTTCAACTGTAACTATGAAAAGTAAATGTATAAGTCATTTCAAATTCCTTCTATTAGCGAAGCAGATGCCACATTTCTTGTTTTTAGAATGTACGGATAGCCAGGGGAACACTCCGACACTCAGACATAATGTACGGATAGACAGGGTCACCTCCGAAACTCAGACAGCATTTATAAAAGATGCATTTGCGTTTAGTGAGTCCGCCAGATCAGAGGCAGTAGGGTGACCAGGGATGTTCTCTGTTTAGTGTGTCTGCCAGACCAGAGCAGTAGGGATGACCAGGGATGTTCTCTGTTTAGTGTGTCTGCCAGACCAGAGGCAGTAGGGATGACCAGGGATGTTCTCTGTTTAGTGTGTCTGCCAGAC
>NW_019942740.1:22391-30641 GCF_002910315.2 Salvelinus sp. IW2-2015 | reverse complement strand
TCCTTTAAACAGCATGGAAAATTCCAGAAAATTATGTCATGGCTTTAGAAGCTTCTGATAGGCTAATTGACATGATTTGAGTCAATTGGAGGTGTACCTGTGGGTGTATTTCAAGGCCTACCTTCAAACTCAGTGCCTCTTTGCTTGACATCATGGAAAATCAAAAGAAATCAGCCAAGACCTCCATAAAACCGCCATAGTCTGGATCATCCTTGGGAGCAATTTCCAAACGCCTGAAGGTACCACGTTCATCTGTACAAACAATAGTACGCAAGTATAAACACCATGGGACCACGCAGCCGTCATACAGCTCAGGAAGGAGACGCGTTCTGCTCCTAGAGATGAACGTACTTTGGTGCGAAAAGTGCAAATCAATCCCAGAACAACAGCAAAGGACCTTGTGAAGATGCTGGAGGAAACAGGTACAAAAAATCTATATCCACAGTAAAACAAGTCCTATATCAACATAACCTGAAAAGTGGCTTAAGGACAGCAAAGTCAAGGTATTGGAGTGACAATCACAAAGCCCTGACCTCAATCTATAGAAAATTTGTGGGCAGAACTGAAAAAGTTTGTGCGAGCAGGAGGCCTACAAACCTGACTCAGTTACACCAGCTCTGTCAGGAGGAATGGGCCAAAATTACCCAACTTATTGTGGAAGCTTGTGGAAGGCTACATGAAACATTTGACCCAAGTTAAACAATTTAAAGGCAAATCTACCAAATAATATATTGAGTGTATGTAAACTTCTGACCCACTGGGAATGTGATGAAAGAAATAAAAGCTGAAATAAATCATTCTTTCTGCTATTATTCTGACATTTCACATCCTTAAAATAAAGTGGTGATCCTAACTGACCTAAGACAGGGAATTGTTAACTAGGATTAAATGTCAGGAATTGTGAAAAACTGAGTTTAAATGTATTTGGCTAAGGTGTATGTACCAGACCAGAGGCAGTAGGGATGACCAGGGATGTTCTCTGTTTAGTGTGTCTGCCAGACCAGAGGCAGTAGGGATGACCAGGGATGTTCTCTTGATAAGTGGGTGAATTAGACCATTTTCCTGTCCTGCTAAGCATTGAAAATGTAATGAGTACTTCTGGGAGTCAGGGAAAATGTAGGGAGTAAAAAGTACATCATTTTCTTTAGGAATGTAGTGTAGTAAAAGTTGCCCAAAATATATATAGTAAAGTACAGATACTCCAAAAAACTACTTAAGTAGTACTTTAAACTATTTTTTACTTATGTACTTTACACCACTCTATACAAGCTGGGCTGTGTAGTATACAAGCTAGACTGTGTGTAGTATACAGCAGAGAATAAGAGTTTTTCTATAATCTTATAAACTATAGGTTCTGGGCGCAGGTACTTTTCTTTCACTTCAACAACTATGAATGGAGCCACATAAGCCAAGTCACTAAAGACCAAGGATTCACATCCATCTATTGTATATGCAGCGGCAGCATCGAAGGAAAATGGTCTCCTATATTCCCCAGGACTTAATTCTCCCAGTTGAGCTTGGGAACTTGTATTGAAATATAGATTATAACTAAACAAAACTAGATATAAGAAGCTGAAATACAGCGAGAGGGCATTGTGTTCTCCAGTGGAAGAAAATCTGTCTAAAGACTCTGACTATTAAACTGGATTTTAAAAAGAATACTGTATATTGAATGTTATTCGCCTGGCTGCGAAGCAGTCTCTGTCTCAGAATCAAATCTAATCAAATATATTTGTCACATACACATGGTTAGCAGATGTTAATGCAAGTGTAGCGAAATGCTTGTACTTCTAGTTCTGACCATGCGGTAGAAGAGTTTTTTTCAGCATGGAGGTGGAAAGTATATGACTATCGGGCACAAGATCAGACGTCTCCGTTAGCTGCCATGAATGCTGCTTGTGACGACATCACAGGCAATCATTGAAGGGGATGGTCGCGCCACACAAGGAGATGTTTCCCCCCCGGGCGCATCGCAAGGAGATGTTTCCCCCCCGGGCGCATCGCAAGGAGATGTTTCCCCCCCGGGCGCATCGCAAGGAGATGTTTCCCCCCCGGGCGCATCGCAAGGGAAAACATCAGATGTGACGTTGATGAAAATCTTTGGCCAGACCAACAAGAGCGACAGGACGTCCACCAAGTAGATGGGAACTTGTAGTGTTACGTACTGTGAGGAGGTACAATTTCTAGTTTTTTACAGAACTACCACAGGTTTTGTCATTGTTGTTGCAGGTTTTTTTGGGGGGCATGGATGTCATTTTGTGGCAAAAGTTCTGTTCACTATATATGACTTTACATGTAAGAAATATGTGAAAATGGACATGCAAATGTGATTTTTCTGTTTACATGTAACACATTGCTACAAAAATATATTTACTGTATACATACAAATGTGCAAATCCTTTTTCTGTGTACTACAGTATTGTACAGTGTTGACTTTTCCCAGTAAACTTTTACCTACTGTTGAAATCGGTATCTAAAAAGCWAAAAAGTTTGATACACAATACGCATTCAGCTAGACAAAACTGACATTCTGGTATAGTACAGTAAGCAGTCAGTGTCAACAAAAAAGTAGAACAAAACTGACATGTGAATATAACAAACATTCATTTCCAGGGTTGCCATGGTGANCCAGTAAACTTTTACCTACTGTTGAAATCGGTATCTAAAAAGCAAAAAAGTTTGATACACAATACGCATTCAGCTAGACAAAACTGACATTCTGGTATAGTACAGTAAGCAGTCAGTGTCAACAAAAAAGTAGAACAAAACTGACATGTGAATATAACAAACATTCATTTCCAGGGTTGCCATGGTGAAAAACATGTAAACATTTTGACCAGTACGGCTCAACACAGTGACAAAAAAACCGTTTCATTTTGGTGGCATTGGCCAGATTACTGACATAAAAACTAGGTTTTGAAGCATGAATGAAATGTTTTCGGTGAGGTACTACATTTTGCTGACATGCAATAGAGTTGTGATGTCCCATAAAACAGTTGTGACAATTGCGCTTACAGTTTAGAGAATGTGAAGACTGTTTAAAAAAAATGAGCCAAAGTGATTGAGAAAAACTGTAATAGGCCTTACTATATTTAATCTTTTAATAATTAACCTCCAGGCTTTTTATGAAACGGAACATGTGCTTTTTTTATGACAGAATGTCACAATTAGGTGAAATCAAAATATTTTTTTGGGGGGGGAGCAAGTTACACTTCTTAAAAGGCACCGAATTGGTGGTACGACCCAACTGTTGGTAACACATGACAGAGGCTAGGATCAGATCAGCTGAATAATTATGTAATATATGTACTTGGGCTGTAACAAAAAATAAAAACTCTTTAATGTTGAGTCTTGACTGGATGATGAGGAGAGGGCCTGTAGCCTGCAGCAGATGGACAGAAAAAGAACAAAGACTGCTTCCCAAATGGAACACTATGCCCTATGGCTTCTTGTCAACAGTACTGCACTATATAGGGAATAGGGACTCATTTGGGACAAGGCAAGATATAACCAACATGTTGTTTTGATGCTCAATTATCACATTTTAGATGACTGATGTGTGTATACTGTGTGTGTGTGTGTGTGTGTGTGTGTGTGTGTGTGTTGTTTTTTTGTGTACGATCATTTCATTTGAGATGGTTCCAGAGCCTATAGGGAGCTGCTTCACACACAGAAAATGAACATTTCACACGGAGGATGACTTTGCATACGTCTCAAATGGCACCCTATTCCCTACARAGTGRGGTACCCCAATAGGGCCCATGGGCCAAAGTAGCAATAGGGAGTAGGGAGCCATTTGAGACACACACTGTGACTAAGAGAGGATACATTGGTACATTTCCCTGCATCCGAAAACCTTTTCCCGATTATATCAGTTCCAGAGAGACATCAGGGATTGCAACGTGCTGCTGCTTCACGGAAACATGGCTAACTCAAGAGACGCTGAACGAGTCGGTGCAGCCAGCTGGGTTTCTTGTCATGCCATCGCGCCGAACAGAAACAAACATCTTTGCTGGTAAGAAGAGGGGGGGGGGTATATGCCTTAGGGATAACGAGGACGTGGGTCTGATCCATCATAACAACACACAGGAACTCAAGTCATTCTGTTTCACCTGGCATCTAGGAACTCCTTCACAATTCAAATTGTCGACCGCATAGTCTACCAAGGGGAATTTCTCTTCAATCATAATCACCAGCCGTATATATTCCCCCCCAAGCAGACACATCGATGGCCCTGAACGAACTTTACTCTGACTCTTTGTAAACTGCGAAAACCACACACCCTGAGCGCTGCATTTCATCGTAGCTGGGGATTTTGAACAAGGCTTAATCTAAAACAAAACTCCCTAAAATTCTATCAGCATATCGATTGTGCTTACCAGGGCTGGGAAAACCTAGATCATTGTTATACTAATGCTTCCGCGAACGCATATGAAGGCCCTTCCCCCGCCCCCTTTCGGAAAAGCTGACCACGACCCATTTGGTTGATTCGCCAGGCCTACAAACAGAAACTAAAAACAACAAGCTCCCGGCGCTCAGCGTCTGTTTCAACGCGGGATGGTCCGCACCAATCTGAACCACGCTTCAAGACTTGCCTTCGATCACGCGGATTGGATAATGTTCCGCATTGCGTCCCAACAAACCCAAGATTGAACGAATGATGCTGATTCGCGTGAAGCGAGTTTCATTAGAGTGGCATTGACGGATGGTCGTACCCACAGCAACGATTAAAACATTCCCAAACCAGAAACCGTGATTGACGGCAGCATTCGCGTGGAAAACGTGAAAGCACGAACCACTGCCTTTTAACCAGGGGCAATGTGACCGGAAGCATGACCGAATAAAACAGTGTAGCTATTCCTCTCCGCAAGGCAATCAAAACAGGCTAAGCCCCAGTACAGAGACAAAACTCGAGTCGCAATTCAAACAGCTCAGACACAAGAGGTATGTGCAGGGTCTACAGTCAATCACGGATTACAAAAAGAAAACCAGCCCCGTGCGGACCAGGATGTTCTGCCTCCCAGACAGGCTAAACAAACTTTTTTGCCGCTTTGAGGACCAATGACAGTGCCACTGACACGGCCCCCTACCAAAACCTGCGGGCCTCCTTCACTGGCAGCGAGGTAGTAAAAACATTTTAAACGTGTTAACCCTCGCAAGCTGGCAGGCCCAGACGGCATTCCCAGCCGCGTCCTCAGAGCATGCGCAGACCAGCTGCTGGTGTGTTTTACGGACATATTCAATCAATCCGTATTTCCCAGTCTGCGTTCCCACATGCTTCAAGAGGCCACCATTTGTTCCTGTGCCCAAGAAAGCTAAGTAACTGAGCTAAACGACTACCGCCCCCGGTAGCACTTCACTTCCGTCAATTGCATGAAGTGCTTGAGAGACTAGTCAAGGACATATCACCCTCCACCCTACCGGGCACCCTAGACCCACTCCAATTACTTACCGACCCAATAGGTCCACAGACGACCCAATCACAACCACACTGCACACTGCCCTAACCCATCTGGACAAGAGGAATACCCATGTGCAGAATGCTGTTCATCGATTACAGCTCAGCATTTAACACACAAGTACCCTCCAAACTGCGTCATCAAGCTCGAGACCCTGGGTCTCGACCCCGCCCTGTGCAAACTGGGTCCTGGACTTCCTTGACGGGCCGCCCCCAGGTGGTTGAGGGTAGCGTAACAACATCTCCACCCCGCTTGTCCTGCAACACTGGGGCCCACAAGGGTGCGTTTCTGAGCCCTCTCCTGTACTCCCTGTTCACCCACGGACTGCGTGGCCGATGCACGCCCTCCAACTCAATCATCAAGTTTGCGGATGGACACTACAGTGGTAGGCTTGATTACCCAACAACGACGAGACGGCCTACAGGAGGAGGTGAGGGCCCTCGGAGTGTTGGTGTCAGGAAAATAACCTCACACTCAACGTCAACAAAACAAAGGAGATGATTGTGGACTTCAGGAAACAGCAGAGGGAGCACCCCCCTATTTCCACATCAAACGGCGTCAGTAGTCGAGAAGGTGTGGAAGTTTTAAGTCCTCGGGGTAACACATCACGGACAAACTGAATTGGTCCACCCAACAGACAGGCGTTGTGTGAAGAAGGCCAGCAGCGCCTTTCAACCTTCAGGAGGCTGAAGAAATTCGGCCTTGTCACCAAAAGCACTCACAAACTTCTACAGATGGTCACAATCGAGAGCATCCTGGTCGGGCTGTATTCCCGCCGTGGTACGGCAACTGCTCCCGCCCAACAACCGCTAAGGCTCTCCAGAGGGTAGTGAGGTCTGCAGAACGCACCACCGGGGGCAACACCTGCCCTCCAGGACACCTACACCCACCCGAGTCACAGGAAGGGCCTAAAAGAGTCATCAAGAACAACAAACAACCCAAGCCAACTGCCTTTCACCCCGCTGTATCATCCAGAAGGCGAGGTCCAGTACAGGATGCAATCAAAGCAGGGACCGAGAGGAACGGAAAAAACAGCTTCTATCTCAAGGCCAATCAGGACTTTAAACAGCCACCACTAACATTTTACGCGGCCGCTGCCACATACTACTCAATACTCCAGCCACTTTAAAAATTGGAATGATGGAAATTATGTTAAAAATGTACCAAACTAGCCACTTTAAACAATGGCCACTTAATATAATGTTGTACATACCCTACATTACCCCATCGTCAATGTAGTTACTGTGACTCTACTATCATCTACTGCATCTTGCCATCTTATGTAATACATGGTACCACTAGCCACTTTTAAACGTATAGCCACTTGTTATTTTCATTACCCTAACAGACTCATCTCATATTGTATATACCGTACTCGTATACCATTCGTACTGCATCTTGCCATGCCCGTTCTTGTACCACCACTCATTGCATAGATCTTTAAGTGTAACATGATGTGCTTTATCCCTTTACACTTGTGTTGTGTATTAGGTAGTAGTTGTGGAATTGTTAGGTTAGATACTTGTTGGTTGATTACTGCAGGTTGTCGGAACTAGAAGACAAGCATTTCGCTACACTGCATTAACACTGCTAACCATGTGTATGTGACAAATAATTTGATTAGATTTGATTTTGATTTGAGGTTAGAGAGAGAGACAGTAACACTGAATATACCAGAGAACAGCTGCAGTAGAGAGAGAGACAGTAACACTGAATATACCAGAGAACAGCTGCAGAGACAGAGAGAGTGACACATACAGTCTCTCACTAGTCACAGCCTTAACATTCATATGTCAACAAATCTAGTAAGCTGATTTGGTTGGTGGGCGTACCGACATTACTCACATTATCGCTAAAATAATGATGAGGTGAATCAAAGATTTCCAGTTCATTCAGTCTTGAACGACTAGCTACTTATATACAATCAGAAGGTCATAGGCCCAGGTTTCCCCTTCACATGGCCGATCTGTCCGTTGATGTCCCTGTCCGTGCCTGTCTGTATTTCCGGTCTGTTCTGTTCCTGCTTGTTGTATTCCTGTCCAGTCTGTATTCCTGTGTTCCTGTCTGTTATTCCTGTCCCAGTCTGTATTCCTGTCCTGTCTGTATTCCTGTTCTCCAGTCTGTATTCCTGTTCCGTGTCTGTTTTCCTGTCCAGTCTGTATTCCTGTCCTGTCTGTATTTCCAGTCTGTCTGTATTCCTGTCCGTCTGTAATTTCCTGTCCAGTCTGTGATTCCTGTCCTGTCTGTATTCCTGTCCTGTCCTGTCATGTTCCTGTCCTAGCCCTGTCTGTATTCCTGTCCTGTCGTGTATTCCTGTCCTTCTGTATTCCTGTCCAGTCTGTATTCCTGTCCTGTCTGTATTCCTGTCCTGAGCTGTATTCCGTCCGGTCTGTATTCCCTGTCCTGTCTGGTATTCCTGTCCAGTCTGTATTTCCTGTTCCTGCTTGTATTCCTGTCCAGTCTGTATTTCCTGGTCCTGTCTGGTATTCCCATGTCCTGTCTGTATTCCTGTTCCAGTCTGTATTCCTGTCCTGTCTGCGTATTCCTGTCCTGTCTGTATTCCTCGTCCAGTCTGTATTCCGGTCCAGTCTGTATTCCGGCGCAGTCTGTATTTCCGTCCAGTCTGTATTCCTGTCACGTCTGTTATTCCTGTCCTGTCTGTATTCCTGTCCTGCTCTGTATGCCGGTCCGTCTGTATCTGTCCTCTATTCCGGTCGTCTGTATTCCTGTTCCAGTCTGTGATTCCTGTCCTGTTGTATTCCAGTCCTGTCCAGTCTTGTATTCCGGTCCA
>NW_019942740.1:16039-22366 GCF_002910315.2 Salvelinus sp. IW2-2015 | reverse complement strand
TATTTGTTATGACAGAAAAAGTGTCTAAGTCCCATTTAAAATTGAGCAGAGATAATGGGACTGACAGATGTGAAGATAGCGATGCTCTTTTCTCCTCTAGGAGAAGCAGCGGGGAGATAGTTAGCTATATGGAGACGGTTAGCTATATGGAGATCATTAAGGCTATATAGAGACGGTTAGCTATATGGAGATGGTTAGCTATATGGAGACGGTTAGCTATATGGAGACGGTTTAGCTATATGGAGACGGTTATAGCTATATGGAGACGGTTAGCTATATGGAGACGGTTAAGCTATATGGAGACGGTTAGCTATATGGAGACGCGTTAGCTATAGAGACGTTAGCTATAGGAGACGGTTAGCTATATGAGACGGTTAGCTATATGGAGACGGTTAGCTATATGGAGACGCGGTTAGCTATATATGGAGACGGTTAGCTATATGGAGACGGTTTAGCTATATGGAGATGGTTAGCTATATGGAGATGGTTAGCATATGGAAACTAGGTCTGTATTCAAATAGCACCCTATCCCCTACACAGGGCACTACTTTTGACCAATAGGGTGCCATGAGAAACTAGAAGAGAGACACACAGATGGAATCCACAGCACAGGGTCCTCATATAAGCGTTGTGTATGCAAAAAATATACCAAAACATGGGTGCGTTTCCACACAAAAATTGGAATTTATGAAAACGGAAATATCCTCTCTCAAACTTTAGACCATGCGTACACACATTCTTTTAGTGGGGGAAGTTTTGCATTGCAAGAAAGCAAAATCCTAGTGGTAGCCTAGTAGTTGTAGCCTAGTAGTAGTCTAGTAGTAGCTTAGTAGTTGCCTAGTAGTAGTAGTCTAGTAGTAGCCTTGTAGTAGTAGCCTAGTAGCAGTCTAGTAGTAGTAGCCTAGTAGCCGTGTAGTAGCCTAGTAGTTGTAGCCTAGTAGTAGTCTAGTAGTAGCTTAGTAGTTGCCTAGTAGTAGTAGCCTAGTAGTAGTCTAGTAGTAGTTAGTAGTAGCCTTGTAGTAGTAGCCGTAGTAGCAGTCTAGTAGCAGTCTAGTAGTCCTAGTAGTAGCCTAGTAGTAGCCTAGTAGTAGCCTAGTATAGCCTAGTAGTAGTGCTAGTAGCAGTCTAGTAGTAGCCTAGTAGTAGCAGGCTATGAGTAGCCTAGTAGTAGCCTAGTAGCAGCCTAGTAGTAGCCTAGTAGACCTAGCAGCTTAGCCTTTAGTAGCCTAGTAGTAGTAGCCTAAGCAGTATCCTAGTAGTAGTCTGTAGTAGTAGCCTAGTAGTAGTAGCCTAGTAGTAGTAGCCTAGTAGTAGTAGCCTAGTAGTAGTAGCTATTAGTAGTCTGTAGTAGTAGCCTGTAGTAGTCTAGTAGTGAGCCAGAGTAGTAGCCTAGTAGTAGTAGCCTAGTAGTAGCTGTTAGAGCCTAGTAGTAGTCCTAGTAGTAGCCTAGATAGCCTTAGTAGTAGCCTAGTAGTAGCCTAGTAGTAGCCGTAGCAGTCTAGTAGTAGCCTAGTAGTAGCAGCCTAGTAGTAGCCTAGTAGTGCCTAGTAGCAGCCTAGTAGTTGCCTTTTAGTAGCCTAGTAGTAGTAGCCTAGAAGCATTCCTGAGTATAGCCTATAGTAGTAGCCTAGTGTAGTAGCCTAGTAGTAGCCTAGTAGAAGTCTGTAGTAGTAGCCTAGTAGTAGTAGCCTAGTAGTAGCCTAGTAGTAGCCTAGTAGTAGCCTATAGTAGCCTAGTTAGCAGCTCTAGAGTAGCCTAGTAGTAGCAGCCTAGTAGTAGCCTATAGTAGCCTAGTAGCAGCCTAGTAGTAGCCTAGTAGCACCTAGTAGCAGCCTAGTAGTTGCCTTTAGTAGGGCCTAGTAGTAGTACCTAGAAGCAGTATCTAGTAGTAGTCTTTAGTAGTAGCCTAGTAGTAGAGCCTACTATAGTAGCCTATAGTAGTAGCCTAGTAGTAGTAGCCTAGTAGTAGCCTAGCAGTAGCAGCCTAGTAGATGTAGCCTAGTAGTAGTAGCCTAGTAGTAGCCTAGTGTCAATGGAGACTATATGATGGCTCTTATTCATAACAACAACAAAAAACATGTAGCTAAATATAATAACAAGATGCATTTGACGTAAAAAATAATTTAAAAAAAATATGCATTTGACGTTAGTGAGAACAACGAAAATCGATTTATTTTAGGCATCTATACCTATAATTTATTTAATTTCCATGGACATTTATTTGGGCATATTAGATAGGCTATTATAATTTCACTTTGTTCACTCTGAAAGGGAGCACGTTTATAACATACAGTAGAATTGAACAGACAGTGATCTTTACATTGAAGTGTGCAGGCTACAACTGTAAGTCTAGCCTAATTGTAGTAATAGTAAAAATTCAACAAATCAGAGTAGACAATGTGTTCAGAATTCACGGGCAGTTAATTAGCATATTTAGGTTCGGAAAAAGTAAATGCAAAACATATTGAATTCAAAGGTCCACAACAATTTGCAATTGTTTTTGTCTTCAGAAAGGGTCAAATAGGCTACAGCAAATGTCACTGGAAAATTAAAAATAATTCTGCCAACACCTCCCAAAAATTTGAACAAGTTCGGCATTGCTATAGTACTTCCTTTAAATACTGTCTGGGCATAATTCTAATACTTCCAAAGTATTCAGCAAAATAAGGGCGTTATTTTCACCATGAAAGATGAATGATGGGTCTGTATTCCTGTCCAGTCTGTATTCCTGTCCAGTCTGTATTCCTGTCCTGTCTGTATTCCTGTCCTGTCTGTATTCCAGTCCTGTCTGTATTCCTGTCCTGTCTGTATTCCTGTCCTGTCTGTATTCCAGTCCTGTCTGTATTCCAGTCCTGTCTGTATTCCTGTCCTGTCCTGGCTATTTTCATGACCTGATTTCATAGGGTGTTGCCGTCGACAACCACAGTGATTCATTCTATATTGATGACCTGATATCATAGGGCGTTGCCGTCGACAACCACAGCGATTCATTCTATATTGATGGCCTGATATCATAATGTGTTGCCATCGACAACCACAGGGATTCATTCTATATTCATACGCTGATATCATAGGGTGTTGCTGTCGACAACCACAGTGATTCATTCTATATTGATGACCTGACATCATAGGGTGTTGCCGTCGACAACCACAGTGATTCATTCTATATTGATGGCCCAGTGGTGTTCCGCTATATTTTCCTCTCCTGACGTTACACTCTGTAATGAATGCAGTCTAAATGGCACCCTATTCCCTATGTAGTGCCCTAGTCAAAAGTAGGGTTGCAACCTCTGTACTCCACCCCCTGGTTTATAATGCACCGTGACCTCTGTACTCCACCCCTGGTTTATAATGCACAGTGACCTCTGTACTCCACCCACTGGTTTATAATGCACAGTGACCTCTGTACTCCACCCCCTGGTTTATAATGCACCTTGACCTCTGTACTCCACCCCCTGGTTTATAATGCACCTTGACCTCTGTACTCCACCCCCTGGTTTATAACTTACCGTGACCTCTGTACTCCATCCCCTGGTTTATAATGCACCGTGACCTCTGTACTCCACCCCCTGGTTTATAATGCACCTTGACCTCTGTACTCCACCCCCTGGTTTATAATGCACCGTGGCATTTCTCTGTGTAGTGCTGGCCCTCTCAATTAGTGTGCTCCTTCTTATACATGGAGCTGTTTGTGTGTGTGCGTCTGTGTATGCGTCTGTGTGTGTGTTGTGTGTATCCGTCTGTGTGTGTGTTGTGTGTGTGAATATATGGTGAGCCATGACAGTGCTGATCAGTATCTCTTGGAGGGGATTTGTAGTCAGAAGGCTTAATTGAGCCAGTATATTCTCCAGGGTAGTCCTTGAGAAAGGACCAGGTAATGAGGGGGGAAATTAGGAGGCAAAGACACTAGGGCTCTAAATCACATCACACTCCTCTTTCTCCCCCTCGCCCTCCTCCCCTTCAGAGAGCTGGCTGTAGATAGAGATTTTCCTAGGAGTCAAGGGCATTTTGTCTCACCTTGATTCGGAGCTGCTTTCTGCTCTGCAGGAGTCTTGGAGAATCTCCAGGGATTTCCATGAGGAGAGTCCAGGATCAGAAGTCTAGAGGCTGCAACTCTAGAAGATTCCTGTCCACCCAATACTGCTAACTCCGGTCAGCCATGGACAGTACAGTTGACTGAGGGATTGTCTGTCTTACCTTTAGTTCTGGCTGGATAAACAGTGTAGAGACTGTAGTGGTCTACTATAGTTACATTTACAAAGAAGAGAGCATAGAGAGAGAGAGACAGTAAACTGAAATATACCAGAGAACAGCTGCAGGTGAGAGAGAGACAGTAACCTGCATATATGACCAGAAAACAGCTGAAGGTAGAGAGAGAGACAGTAACACTGCATATACCAGAGAACAGCTGCAGGAGAGAGAGACAGTAACATGATTATACAGAGAACGCTGCAGGAGAGAGAGAGAACAGTAACACTGATATATACCAGAGAACAGCGCTGCAGAGAGAGACGAGACAGTACACTGATATACCAGAGACAGCTGCAGGGAAGAGAGAGAGACAGTATCACTGAATATACAGAGAACGGCGGAGAGAGAGGACAGTATAAGAACGAAACAGTCCAGAGAGGAGGGAAAACTGAATATACCAGAGACAAGCTGCAGGTAGGAAGAGAGACAGTAAACTGGAATATACCAGAGAACAGCTGCAGGTAGAAGAGAGAGGACAGTAACACTGATATACAAGAGAACAGCTGCAGGTAGAGAGAGACAGTAACACTGAATATCCAGAGAACAGCTGCAGGCAGACAGAGAGAGTGACACATACAGTCTCTCACTAGTCACAGCCTTAACATTCATATGTCAACAAATCTAGTAGCTGATTTGGTTGCTGGGTTCCGACATTACACAATTATCGCTAAATAATGATGTAGGTGAATCAAAAGATTTCCAGTTCATTCAGTCTTGAAGGACTAGTACTTATATACAATCAGAAGGTCATAGGCCCAGTTTCCCCTTCAATGGCCGGTTGATTCCCGTCATTCGTCCTGTCTGGTATTCCTGTCTGTCTGTATTCGCTGTCCTGTCTGTGTATTCCTGTCCATCTGTTTCCTGTCTGTCTGTATTCCTGTCCAGTCTGTTTCCTGCCTGTCCTGTCGTCTGTTTTCCTGTCCGTCTGTATTCGTCCAGTCTGTATCGTCCTGTTTTCGTCCAGTCTGTATTCCTGTCCGTCTGTATTCCTGTCCAGTCTGTATTGCCTGTCCTGTCTGTATTCCTGTCCAGTCCTGTATTCTTCAGTCTGTAATTCCTGTCCAGTTGTGCCGTATTCCTGTCCAGTTGTATTCCTGTCCAGTCTGTATTCCTGTCCAGGTCTGTAATTCTGTTCCTGTCTGTATTCCTGTCAGTCTGTTTTCCTTGTCCAGTCTGTATTCCTGTTCGTCTGTTTTCCGTGTCCGTCTGTATTCCTGTCCTGTCTGTCTGTCATTCCTGTCCAGTCTGTATTGTCCGTTCGTCTGTATTCCTGTCCTGTCATCCGTCTGGCTATTTTCATGACTGATATAAGTGTTGCTCACAACACAGTGATTCATTCTATATTGATGACCTGATATCAATAGCGGTGTTGCCGTCGACAACCACAGTGATTCATTCTATATTATGACCTGTATCATAATGGTTGCCGTCGAAACCACAGTGATTCATTCCTATATTCATGACCTGATATCATAGGGTGTTGCCGTCGACAACCCACAGTGATTCATTCTATTATGATGCTGATATCATAGGGTGTTGGCCGTCGACAACCACAGTGTTCATTCTATATGATGGCCTGATATCATAATGTGTTGCCGTCGAAACCACATGTGATTCTCTATATGATGACCTGATATCAGGAATGTGTTGCCGTCGACAACCACAGTGATTCATTCTATATTGATGACCTGATATCATAGGGTGTTGCCCGTCGACAACCACAGTGATTCATTCTATATTGATGAACCTGTATTCATAGGGTGTTGCCGTCGACAACCCACAGTGATTAATTCTATATTGATGACTGATATCATAGGGTGTTGCCGTCGACATACCACAGTGATTCTTCTATATTGATGCCTGATATCATAGGGTGTTGCCGTCGACAACCACAGTGATTCATTCTATATTGATGACCTGATATCATAGGGTGTTTGCCGTCGACAACCACAGTGATTCATTCTATATTGATGACTGATATCATAGGGTGTTGCCGTCGACAACGACAGTGATTCTTTCTAATATTGATGACCTGATATCATAGGCGTGTTGCGTCTAAACCACAGTGAAGGTTGG
>NW_019942740.1:12510-16014 GCF_002910315.2 Salvelinus sp. IW2-2015 | reverse complement strand
ACATTTACCAGGTACATTAAGTGCATTTAGCAGACGCTTCTTATCCAGAGCGACTTACAAATTGGAAAGTTCATACATATTCATTCCTGGTCCCCCCGTGGGGAAATTAACCCACAACCCTAGCGTTGCAAGCGCCATGCTCTACCAACTGAGGCCACACGGACCAGTTATGTCTGTATATACAGTGTAAGACTGTTGTTCTACATATAGTTACATGTTACAGCTACATTTAAGTCAATTTAGCAGACGCTCTTATCCAGAGCGACTACAAATTGGAAAGTTCATACATATTCATCCTGGTCCCCCCGTGGGGAATTAACCCACAACCTAGCGTTGCAAGCGCCATGCGTCACCAACTGAGCCACCACGGGACCAGTATGTCTGTATATACAGGTGTGAGGACTGTAGTGGTCTACTAATAGTTACATTTACAGTACATTTTAAGTCATTTAGCAGACGCTCTTATTCCAGAGCCGGACTTACAAATTGGAAAAGTTCATACATATGTCATCCTGGTCCCCCCGTGGGGAATGAACCCACAAACCCTGGCGATGCAAGCGCATGCTCTACCAACTGAGCCACACGGGACCAGTTATGTCTGTATATACAGTGTAGAGGACTGTAGTGTCTACTATAGTTTGTCTGTATATACAGTGTAGAGACTGTAGTGTCTACTATAGTTCTGTCTGTATAACAGTGTAGAGACTGTAGTGGTCTACTATAGTTCTGTCGTATATGACAGTGTAGAGGACTGTAGTGGTCTACTATCGTTGCGTCTGTATAACACAGTGTTAGAGACTGTAGTGGCTCTACTATAGTTCTGTCTGTATAAACAGTGTAGAGCACTGTAGTGGTCTACTATCGTTCTGTCTGTATATACAGTGTAGAGACTGTAGTAGTCTACTATCGTTCGTCTGGTATAAACAGTGTAGAGACTGTAGTGGTTACTATCGTTCTGTCTGTATAAACAGTGTAGAGACTGTAGTAGTCTACTATTCCTGTTGCAGCTGGCTGGCTGCGTACTACAGTATAGTACAATACAGTGATGGCTGTCTAAGCCCTCATAGTGAGCGTCTGTCTGCTATCTATCGTGCATTTTCCTCTGGCTGCCTGGTGCCGCCATCGGACGGGGAGAAGAGGAGAGGAGAGGGGAGGAAATGAAGAGAGTGAGGAGGAGAGGAGGGAGAGAGGAGAAGAAAATGTTGACGCAGAGCTGGAGGAGAGGGGTGAGAGGGAGGAGGAAGGAGGAGAGGCAGGAGGAGAGGCAGGGGTAGGGGAGGAGACGAGGAGGAGGGGAGAAGAGAGGGAGGAGAGTGGCGCCTCAGAGTGGAAGAAGAGGAAACCACAGAGTACTCTACACCTGCTGAGGTCAGCACGGGACTGGCACCTGCCACTAAGGATGTGGTGTGTGTGTGTTTATGTGTATGTGTATGTGTATGTGTATGTGGTAGTTATGTGTATGTGTATGTGTATGTGTATGTGTGTGTGTGTGTGTGTGTGTGTGGGTGTGTGTGTGTGTGTGTGTGTGTGTGTGACATGTGTGTGTGTACATGTGTGTGCGGGAGAAGCATTTAATTTTTTTTCATTTTTAAAAGGTCTCCAAACGTTGGATGTAATTCACATTTTATATTTCACATGTTGTAACTATCATGTCAGCATTTTACATGACAGTTTGTACATTGTACTTAACCTCCCTTGTGAACTGAATGGATGTTGTGAGTTGATTTCATATCTTTACATAATGGTAACCAGTCATTACTTATTTGCATGTACCAAGGGGTTTATATCATTTAACTTGATATGTGTCGGTATATATGTGTATAAATTGGATTGGATCGAACTGAAATTGTTTCCATCCACTTCCTCCAATGCAGGCTAATTATTTCCGGGTTCAGGTTCCTCTCCCTCTATATCTATGGTCAGAATACGACCCCGGATCAATAACATACTTAACCATAATGGACTGGTGCACAACTGCACGCTAGCACCATTAGCAGCTACTGTGAAGAATACAGACTGTATGTGAACAACTGCATGCTAGCACCATTAGCAGCTACTGTGAAGGATACCGTATGTATGTGGAAAAACTGCATGCTAGCACCATTAGCAGCTACTGTGAAGGATAAGTTTGTATGTGAACAACTGCATGCTAGCACCATTAGCAGCTACTGTGAAGGATACAGTTGTATGTGAACAACTGCATGCTAGCACCATTAGCAGCTACTGTGAAGGATACAGACTGTATGTGAACAACTGCATGCTAGCCCATTAGCAGCTACTGTGAAGGATATAGACTGTATGTGAACAACTGCACGCTAGCACCATTAGCAGCTACTGTGAAGATACAGACTGTATGTGAACAACTGCATGCTAGACCATTAGCAGCTACTGTGAAGGATACCGTATGTTATGTGAACAACTGCATGCTAGCACCATTAGCAGCTACTGTGAAGAATACAGACTGTATGTGAACAACTGCATGCTAGCACCATTGAGCAGCCTACTGTGAAGGATACAGACTGTATGTGAACAACTGCACGCTAGCACCATTAGCAGCTACTGTGAAGGATACAGGTCTGTATGTGAACAACTGCATGCTAGCACCATTAGCAGCTACTGTGGAAGGATACAGTCTGTATGTGAACAACTGCATGCTAGCACAATTGCGCAGCTACTGTGAAGGATGCAGTCTGTATGTGAACAACTGCACGCTAGCACCATTAGCAGCTACTGTGAAGGATACAGACTGTATGTGAACAACTGCACACTAGCACCATTAGCAGCTACTGTGAAGGATACAGTCTGTATGTGAACAACTGCATGCTAGCACCATTAGCAGCTACTGTGAAGGATACAGTCTGTATGTGAACAACTGCACGCTAGCACCATTAGCAGCTATTGTGAAGAATATACAGTCTGTTATGTGAACAACTGCATGCTAGCACCATTAGCAGCTACTGTGAAGGATACAGTCTGTATGTGAACAACTGCACGCTAGTACTATTAGCAGCTACTGTGAAGGATACAGTCTGTATGTGAACAACTGCACGCTAGCACCATTAGCAGCTACTGTGAAGGATACAGACTGTATGTGAACAACTGCATGCTAGCACCATTACAGCTACTGTGAAGGATACAGTCTGTATGTGAACAACTGCACGCTAGCACCATTAGCAGCTACTGTGAAGGATACAGATGTATGTGAACAACTGCATGCTAGCACCATTAGCAGCTACTGTGAAGGATACAGTCTGTATGTGAACAACTGCATGCTAGCACCATTAGCAGCTACTGTGAAGGATACAGTCTGTATGTGAAAAACTGCATGCTAGCACCATTAGCAGCTACTGTGAGGATACAAGTCTGTATGTGAACAACTGCACGCTAGCACCATTAGCAGCTACTGAGAAGGATACAGTCTGTATGTGAACAACTGCACGCTAGCACCATTAGCAGCTCTGTGAAGGAACAGACTGTATGTGAACAACTGCAGCGCTTAGGCAC
>NW_019942740.1:0-12485 GCF_002910315.2 Salvelinus sp. IW2-2015 | reverse complement strand
AGCTGGCTGGCTGGTACTACAGTATAGTACAATACAGTGATTGGCTGTCTAAGCCCTCATAGTGAGCGTCTTGTCTGCCTATCTATCGTGCATTTTCCTGCTGACTGCCTGGTGCCGCCATCGGACGGGAGAAGAGAGAGGAGGAGGGGAGGAAATGAAGAGAGTGAAGGAGGAGAAGGAGGGAGGAGGAGAAGAAATGTGCGCAGAGCTGGAGGAGAAGGGTGAGAGGGAGGAAAGGAGGAGAGGCAGGAGGAAGGCAGGGGTAGGGGAGGAGACGAGGACGGAGGGGAGGAAGAGGAGGAGGAGAGTGGCGCTCAGAGTGAAAGAGAGGTAAACCAGCAAGTATCTACACCTGCTAGAGTCAGACGGGACTGGCACCTGCCATAAGGATTGTTGTGTGTGTGTGTTATGTGTATGTGTATGTGTATGTGTATGTATGTTATGTGTATGTGTATGTGTGATGTGTGGATGTGCTTGTGTTGGTGTGTGTTGTGTGGTGATGTGTGTGTGTGTGTTGGTGTGTGTACATGTGTGTGTGTACATGTGTGTGCGTGAGAGCATTTAATTTTTTTTCAATTTTTAAAAGGTCTCCAATGAAATGAGTAAATTGGCTGGCCATCCTAATATCAACTATAATTTAGGGTTAGGGGTTATTTTGGTGTTTGGTTTTATTAGGATTCCCATTAGCTGTTGCAAAAACAGCAGCTTCTCTTTCTGGGTCCACACAAAACATGAAACATAATCCAGAACATTCATAGACAAGAAGAACCTCAAGGACAGAACTACATAAAAACATTTTTTTTTTAAAGGGCACACATACCTACATATAAACATAGCCACAAACTATCTAGGTCAATAGGGGAGAGGCGTGTGCCGTTGAGGTGTTGCTTTATTCTGTTTGGTAGAAACCAGGTTTGCTGTTTTTTTGAGGAATATGATGGAGGAACACAGTTTCCATGCAAGAATAGCTCCTTATAATACTGTACACTGTCTGGAATTTGTTCTGGATTTAGGGACTGTGAAAAATGTCTGTGAGGGTAAGTGTGTGTGTCAGAAGTGGTGTGTAAAGTTTGACTTTGGAAAACAATTTGGATTTCAACACAATTAATGTTGACTCCATACTGTAACCATATTATAGTGAGGGTTGTTCATTCAGATTTGTAGCGTTGTAACGTGGACCCTGAAGTCTGGGGGTCTAAAACAGACGGCCAGATATGGGATTACCCTATGATATCAGGTCATCAATATAGAATGAATCACTGTGGTTGTCGACGGCAACACCCTATATGATATCAGGTCATCAATATAGAATGAATCACTGCTGGTGTCGATCAGGCAACACCCTATGATATCAGGTCATCAATATAGAATTGAATCACTGTGGTTGTCGACGGCAACACCTATGATATCAGGTCACAATATAGAATGAATCACTGTGGTTGTCGACGGCAACACCCTTTGATATCAGGTCATCAATATAGAATGAATCACTGTGTTGTCGACGGCAACACCTATGATATCAGGTCATCAATATAGAATGAATCACTAGTGGTTGTCGACGGCAACACCTATGATATCAGGTCATCAATATAGAATGAATACTGTGGTTGTCGACGGCAACACCCTATGATATCAAGGTCATCAATATAGAATGAATCACTGTGGGTTGTCGACGGCCAAACACCTATGATATCAGGTCATCAATATAGAATGAATCACTGTGGTTGTCGACGGCAACACCCTATGATATCAGGTCATCAATATAGAATGAATCACTGTGGTTTGTCGACGGCAACACCCTATAATATCAGGTCATCAATAATAGAATGAATTCACTGTGGTTTGTCGGAACGGCAACACCTATGATATCAGTCAATCATATAGAATGAATCACTGTGGGTTTGTCGAACGGCAAACACCCCTATGAATATCAGGTCATCAATATATGAATGAATCACTGTTGGTTGTCGAAGGAACACCCTAGATTATCAGGTCATCAATATAGAAATGAATTCACTGTGGTTTGTCGAGCGGCAAAACACCTCTATGAATCAAGGCCAATCAATATAGAATGAATCACTGTGGTTGTCCCGACAGGCAACACCCTATGATATCAGGCCATTTCAATATGAATGAATCACTGTGTGTTGTCGACGGGCAACACCTATGGATATCAGGTATCAATAATAGAATGAATTCACTCTGTGAGTTGTCGACGCAACACCCTATGATATCAGGTCATCAATATAGAATGAATCACTGTGGTTGTCGACGGCAACACCCTATGATATCAGGCCATCAATATAGAACTGGAATTCAACTGTGGTTTGTCGCAAACGAAGAGACCATACGTTGGATGTAATTCACATTTTATATTTCACATGGTGTAACTATCATGTCAGCATTTTACATGACAGTTTGTACATTGTACTTAACCTCCCTTGTGAACTGAATGGATGTTGTGAGTTGATTTCATATCTTTACATAATGTATAACCAGTCATTACTTATTTGCATGTACCAAGGGGTTTATATCATTTAACTTGATATGTGTCGGTATATATGTGTATAAATTGGATTGGATCGAACTGAAATTGTTTCCATCCACTTCCTCCAATGCAGGCTAATTATTTCCGGGTTCAGGTTCCTCTCCCTCTTAATCTATGGTCAGAATACGAGCCCGGATCAATAACCCATACTTAACCATAATGGACTGGTGCACAACTGCACGCTAGCACCATTAGCAGCTACTGTGAAGAATACAGACTGTATGTGAACAACTGCATGCTAGCACCATTAGCAGCTACTGTGAAGGATACCGTATGTATGTGGAAACAACTGCCATGCTAGCACCATTAGCAGCTACTGTGAAGGATACAGTTTGTATGTGAACAACTGCATGCTAGCACCATTAGCAGCTACTGTGAAGGATACAGTCTGTATGTGAACAACTGCATGCTAGCACCATGAGCAGCTACTGTGAAGATACAGACTGTATGTGAACAACTGCATGCTAGCACATTAGCAGCTACTGTGAAGGATATAGACTGTATGTGACAACTGCACGCTAGCACCATTAGCAGCTACTGTGAAAGAATACAGACTGTTGTGAACAACTGCATGCTAGCACCATTAGCAGCTACTGTGAAGGATACCGTATGTATGTGAACAACTGCATGCTAGCACCATTAGCACTCTGTGAAGAATACAGACTGTATGTGAACAACTGCAGCTAGCACCATTAGAGCTACTGTGAAGGATACAGACTGTATGTGAACAACTGCACGCTAGCACCATTAGCAGCTACTGTGAAGGATACAGTCTGTATGTGAACAACTGCATGCTAGCACCATTAGCAGCTACTGTGAAGGATACAGTCTGTATGTGAACAACTGCATGCTAGCACCATTCGCAGCTACTGTGAAGCGATGCAGTCTGTATGTGAACAACTGCACGCTAGCACCATTAGCAGCTACTGTGAAGGATACAGACTGTATGTGAACAACTGCACACTAGCACCATTAGCAGCTACTGTGAAGGATACAGTCTGTATGTGAACAACTGCATTCAGCACCATTAGCAGCTACTGTGAAGGATACAGTCTGTATGTGAACAACTGCACGCTAGCACCATTAGCAGCTATTGTGAAGAATACAGTCTGTATGTGAACAACTGCATGCTAGCCCATTAGCAGCTACTGTGAAGGATACAGTCTGTATGTGAACAACTGCACGCTAGTACATTAGCAGCTACTGTGAAGGATACAGTCTGTTGTGAACAACTGCACGCTAGCACCATTAGCAGCTACTGTGAAGATACAGACTGTATGTGAACAATGCATGCTAGCACCATTAGCAGCTACTGTGAAGGATACAGTCTGTATGTGAACAACCTCACGCTAGCACCATTAGCAAGCTACTGTGAAGGATACAGACTGTATGTGAACAACTGCATGCTAGCACCATTAGCAGCTACTGATGCAAGGATTACAGTCTGTTATGTGAAACAACTGCATGCTAGCACCATTAGCAGCTACTGTGAAGGATACAGTCGTATGTGAAACAACTGCATGCTAGCACCATTAGCAGCTACTGCTGAAAGGAACCTTCAACAGTAGCGCTATAGCAGTCTGTATGTGACAACTGCAGCTAGCACTAAGGCAGTACTGTTAAGATACACTGTATGTGAAACAATGATGCTAGCCCATTTAGCAGCTACTGTGAGGAGGATACAGACTGGTTGTGAACAACTGCACGCTTACGCCATTAGCAGCACTGGAAGGATAAGACTGGTTGTGAACAACTGCATGCTAGCACCATTAGCAGCTACTGTGAAGGATACAGACTGTATGTGAACAACTGCATGCTAGCACCACAAGTTAGAGGATATCCAGCCTAATACTTAGCAGGCATAGGGCCAGCAAGCTAAATACAGGTCACTGTGCTGTATGGCCATTGGCCACTATCAATGTAAAGCATTAGTTGCCATTTATAAAAATGTAACTTGATGTGACTATGTGCTCACTTTCCCATTGACACATCTACTAGTGGTTGAAATATGGTATTGCAAGCTGGCAAGACATTATTTTGTGCAAATTATATGACGAAAAGCTTATTCATAAAAAAAATAAAAACAGGAAAACATATTAACAAGAATTCAACCATTTGCCATTAGTGAGAAATGCGAAAATCTGTGTTTTATTTTTTTTACATCTAAAATAATAAGACGTAGGAATATTCTCCCTATTTTATTGTCAGAAACATTACAGAGTATATTCCTCACCTTTCCTGGCCATGATGGGTTCATATTTCCCAAGGAGCTCTACAATAAAATACCAAGCACATCTCACATTTAATTGGACCTAGTAGCCTAGTGAATACAGTTGAAGTCAGACGTTTACATACGCTTATTTTGGAGTCATTAAACACTCGTTTTTCAACCACTCCACAAATTCCTTGTTAACAAATTATAGTTTTGTTATGTCGGTTAGGACATCTACTTTGTACATGACACAAGTCATTTTTCCAACAATTGTTTACAGACAGATTATTTCACTTATAATTCACTGTATCACAATTCCAGTGGGACAGAAGTTTACATACACTAAGTTGACTGTGCCTTTATACAGCTTGGAAAATTCCAGAAAATGATATCATGGCTTTAGAAGCTTCTGATAGGCTAATTGACATCATTTGAGTCAATTGGAGGTGTACCTGCTGGTGTATTTCAAGGCCTACCTTCAAACTCAGTGCTCTTTTGCTGACATCATGGGAAAATCAAAAGAAATCAGCCAAGACCTCAGAAAAAAAAAATTGTAGACCTCCACAAGTCTGGTTCATCCTTGGGAGCAATTTCCATATGCCTGAAGGTACCACGTCATCTGTACAAACAATAGCATGCAAGTATAACACCATGGGACCACGCAGCCGTCATACAGCTCAGGAAGGAGACGCGTTCTGTCTCCTAGAGATTAACATACTTTGGTGCGAAAAGTGCAAATCAATCCTAGAACACACGCAAAGGACCTTGTGAAGATGCTGGAGGAACCGGTACAAAAGTATCTACATCCAAAGTAAAACGTCCGTCCATATCGACATAAACTGACTGAAGGCCGCTCAGCAAGGAAGAGCCACTGCTCCAACACTGCCATAAAAAGCCAGACCACGGTTTGCAACTGCACATGGGGACAAAGATTGTACTTTTTGGAGAAATGTCCTCTGGTCTGATGAAACAAAAATAGAACGGTTTTGGCCATAATGACCCTCGTTATGTTTGGAGGAAAAGGGGGAGGCTTGCAGCTGAAGAACACCATCCACTGTGAAGCACGGGGGTGCAGCATCATGTTGTGAGGGTGCTTTGCTGCAAAAATGCAAAAAAATAAGGAATCTGGTCACTTCAACAAATAGATGGCATTCTTAAAATCAAGTGGTGATCCTAACTGACTAGACAGGGAATTTTTACTAGGATTAAAAGTCAGGAATTGTGAAAACTGAGTTTAAATGTATTTGGCTAGGTGTATGTCAACTTCCGACTTCAACTGTAGATAGGCTATGTGTCATTTAAGTTTGGCAATATCATAGGCAGCGCAGTTTGTAATACCGGTATACAGTCACATTTAAGAGCTGATCTTTTACATTGAAGTAAGCCTATATTTCAAGTTCACCCTTTGAAAACCCCTTTTTGGTTCCGGTAGAACCATTCTGGGTTCCATGTAGAACCCTCTATGGAAAGGGTCCTACAAAGAACCCAAAAGGTTTCTCCCTGGAACAAAAGGGTTCTACCTGGAATCAAAAGGGTTCTACCTGGAACCAACAGGGTTTTTCAAAGGGTTCTCCTATGTGGACAGCCGAAGAAACCATTTTAGGAGTGTAGAGGTGAGAAGCTGCAGACCCCTGCCCCTCATTAATCTCTATTGGAGCATGTCACAGGTAAGAAGGGCTAGATTACTCCTATCCCAGCCAGGGAACCTCATTTACCCACCTGTCTAGAGTGAGGAAATCAAACGGAAAACAAATGATATTTACCTTACAGGACGATATTAGGTGGGCGTGAGGTGTGTGTGCGAGTGTGTGTGTGCGATGTGTGTGTGTGCGAGTGTGTGTGTGTGTGCGAGTGTGGTCGTGTGTGTGTGTGTGTGTGTGCGAGAGTCTGTGTGTGTGCGAGTGTGTGGTGTGTGCGAGTGTGTATGTGTGCGAGTTGTGTATGTGTGCGAGTGTGTGTGTGTGCGAGTGTGTGTGTGTGCGAGTGTGTGTAGACGACTGCAGTCTTTGGAGCGGGGAACTCATGGGAGTAACTTCAGACCAATACCTGGAAGCAGCGTGCAGGAAGTGAGGCTATCATCCCTCACTCTGGAACAGAACAAGGGGTAGTCATTAGGACCAGATAAAGAAGGATTCAACTAAAGATCCATGACATCACCGTCTGAGTAATCCCTCTTCATCTCGCCCTACAGTAGAGCTGGACTGCATCCTACGTTGCACCCTTAGTCCAACCACTAGTGCACTATTAAGATAGCAGGGTGCCATTTCAGACACACCCTCTGGTCTCAAGGTGAAACAGAAAAAGGGGTGGAGTGGTGAGAAGGGATGTAGTACTCTTGATACTGAGCGTCTTTGACACAGAGCCAGGTAGAAATCCATAGACTGGGGCTCCAGCCATGTCTAGAGGATAGACTACAGTGTATGATTCACTCTAGACGGAGCAGTCAGGAGACCTGATGACCTGTCTGTCTGAGTGTGAGAGAGAGGAGAGAGAAAGAGAGAATGAGAGAAAAGAGAGAGTGTGAGAGCAGTCAGGAGATCTGGTGACCTGCCTGTCCAACCTGATCTCAGAACATTTCATATTATTCTGTACGTAAATGTATGGTATGTATTAATTTGTGGATATGCATCATCCAGGACACTGCATTACCATGATCAGTTATTACACACTGTTCACCATCGCCAAGGCTACAGCCATCACACCGAGACCACAGCCATCACACCGAGACCACAGCCATCACACCGAGACCACAGCCATTACACCGAGACCACAGCCATCACACCGAGACCACAGCCAGCACAACGAGACCACAGCCAGCACAACGAGACCACAGCCATGTTACAAATTACAATTCGTATTATACGTTACGAATTTGCTAAACGTATGATAGTTTACGAATTCTAGCTAGGTGGCTAACATTAGCTAGGCTAGGAGTTAGGGTTAAGTTTAGGAGTTAGCTAAAAGGGTTAAGGTCAGGGTCAGGGGGAAGGATTAGCACCCATCCAACCACCCTCCTTTCGTTTTTGCCTTAAGTAACCATCTGTCTTACATAACCATACCAAATGTAACATATCATACTACATGGAGTGTCATGGATTTAAATACAGAATAATACAAAATGCTCTGAGACCAAGTTGGCTTGTCTGTCGGGACCAAGACCAGAGCTTCTCAGGGTGTCAGAGACAAGACTTACATGTTTATAAAGCATCTGTGTGTGTGTGTGTGTGTGTGTGTGTGTGTGTGTGTGTGGTCTTGCTCTGGCACCACGGTGAAAATAACACGACTGGCTGACTGTCTGCAGCCCCAGCAGGGTTAGTGGCTGGTCACAGTCTCCCACTCAATCTGTTCTGTTCAGGATAAATGATGATTACAGATAACGATGTAGTTCCATTCCCTTAGTGCCAGCCTAATCTTCTATTCCCAACTCAGCATGACATGGAAAACATACAACTGTTTTTGACTTATAAACTATATGACTGCAGATAAACATTGTCACTCGCTGTGTGTGTGTCATGAACCCACAGGCCAGTCTGTGACCCTTGAGCGAACTCGTCAGACCTGGAAGGCGTTGGTGACATTAGAGTGTTATTTTAGCATGTTCAGAGAGAGAGAGAGAGAGAGAGAGAGAGAGAGAGGAGAGCGAGACGAGAGAGAGAGAGAGAGAGAGAGAGGGAGAGAGAGAGAGAGAGAGAGAGAGAGAGAGAGAGAGAGAGAGAGAGAGAGAGAGAGAGAGAGGAGAGAGAGAGAGAGAGAGAGAGAGAGAGAGAGAGAGAGAGGAGAGAAGAGCGAGAGAGAGAGAGGAGAGAAGAGAGAGAGAGAGAGAGAGAAGAGAGAGAGAGAAGGAGAGAGAGAGAGAGAGAGAGAGAGAGAGAGAGAGAGAGGAGAGAGAGAGAGAGAGAGAGAGAGAGAGAGAGAGAGAGAGAGAGAGAGAGAGAGAGGAGAACAGAGACAGAGACAGACAGAGACAGAGACAGAGACAGAGACAGAGACAGAGACAGAGACAAGAGAGAGAGACGCTACGTCCATGGGGTTTCAACAGGACAGATGCCTCTATGCCCTCTGAAGGAACTGCATTACATGATCAGTTATGACACACTGTTCACCCATCGCCAAGACTACAGCCATCACACCGAGAACACATCCATCACACCGAGACCACATACAGCACAACGAGACCACAGCCAGCACACCGAGGTCACTGCCGAGTGTTACTGGTTTAGGTTGCCCTAATGACCCGTTAAGGTTGGGGTTGACAGCCGACAGACAGCAGACTAAATGTATGGGTTAGATGTATTTTCTCTGAAAAAAGCTTTTATCTCCACCTTCATAAAAAATGACCAATATTTATTTTTATTTTTTTTATTTCACTTTATTTAACCAGGTAGGCTAGTTGAGAACAAGTTCTCATTTGCAACTGGCCAGATAAACATAGCAGTGTGGAACAGACAACACAGAGTTACACATGGAGTAAACAATAAACAAGTCAATAACATGGTAGAAAAAAAAAAGAGAATCTATATACAATGTGTGCAAAAAGGCATGAGGTAGGCAATAAATCGAATAATTACAATTTAGCAGATTAACACTGGAGTGATAAATCATCAGATGATCATGTGCAAGAAGAGATACTTGTGTGGCAAAAGAGCAGAAAAGTAAATAAATAAAAGCAGTATGGGGTGAGGTAGGTAAATTGGGTGGGTAGTTTACAAGATGGACTATGTACAGCTGCAGCGATCGGTTAGCTGCTCGGATAGCAGTTTTTAAAGTTTGTTGAGGGAGATAAAAGTCTCCAACTTCAGAGATTTTTGCAATTCGTTCCAGTCGCAGGCAGCAGAGAACTGGAAGGAAAGCGTTCCAAATGAGGTTTTGGCTTTAGGGATGATCAGTGAGATACACCTGCTGGAGCGCGTGTTGCAGGTGGGTGTAGCCATCGTGACCAGTGAACTGAGATAAGGCGGCACTTTACCTAGCATAGCCTTGTAGATGACCTGGAGCCAGTGGGTCTGACGACGACATGTAGCGAGGGCCAGCCGACTAGGGCATACAGGTCGCAGTGGTGGTCGTATAAGGTGCTTTAGTAACAAAAACGAATGGCACTGTGATAAACTGCATCCAGTTTGCTGAGTAGAGTATTGGAAGCTATTTTGTAGATGACATCGCCGAAGTCGAGGATCGGTAGGATAGTCAGTTTTACTAGGTAAGGTTTGGCGGCGTGAGTGAAGGAGGCTTTGTTCGGAATAGAAAGGATTCTTGCTTTGATTTGATTGGAGATGTTTGATATGAGTCTGGAAGGAGAGTTTGCAGTCTACCAGACACCTAGGTACTTTAGATGTCACATATTCTAGGTCGGAACCGTCCAGGGTGGTGATGCTAGTCGGGCGTGCGGGTGCAGGCAGCGAGCGGTTGAAAAGCATGCATTTTGGTTTTTACTAGCGTTTAAGAGGCAGTTGGAGGCCACGGAAGGAGTGTTGTATGGCATTGAAGCTCGTTCTGGAGGTTAGATAGTACAGTGTCCAAGGAAGGGCCGGAACGTATATAGAATGGGTCGTCTGCGTAGAGGTGGATCAGGGAATCGCCGCAGCAAGAGCAAAATCATTGATGTATACAGAGAAAAGAGCGGCCCGAGAATTGAACCCTGTGGTACCCCCATAGAGACTGCCAGAGGACCGGACAACATGCCCTGAACTCTGTCTGCAAAGTAGTTGGTGACCAGGCAAGGCAGTCATTAGAAAAACGAGGCTACTGAGTCCTGCCGATAAGAATATGGTGATTGACAGAGTCGAAAGCTTGGCAGGTCGATGAAGACGGCTCGCACAGTAATGTCTTTTATCGATGGCGGTTATGATATCGTTTAGTACCTTGAGCGTGCGCTGAGGTGCACCCATGACCGGCTCGGAAACCGGATTGCACAGCGGAGAAAGGTACGGTGGGATTCGAGATGGTCAGTGATCTGTTTGTTGACTTGGCTTTCGAAGACCTTAGATAGCAGGGCAGGATGGATATAGGTCTGTAACAGTTTGGGTCCAGGGTGTCTCCCCTTTGAAGAGGGGATGACCGCGGCAGCTTTCCAATCCTTGGGGATCTCAGATGATATCGAAGGAGAGGTTGAACGGCTGTGAAGGGGTGCGACAATGGTGGGGACAGTTTCAGAAATAGGGGGTCCAGATTGTCAAGCCAGCTGATTTGTATGGGTCCAGGTTTTCCCAGCTCTTTCAGAACATCTGCTATCTGGATTTGGTAAAGGAGAAGCTGGGAGGCTTGGGCGAGTAGCAGCGGAGGGACGGGGCTGTTGGCCAGGTTGGAGTCGCCAGGAGGAAGGCATGGCCAGCCATTGAGAAATGCTTGTTGAGTCTTCGATTATCACGGATTTTATCGGTGGTGACCGTGTTACCTAGCCTCAGTGCAGTGGGCAGCTGGGAGGGGGTGCTCTTGTTCTCCATGCAGACTTTACAGTATCCCAAACTTTTTGGAGTTAGAGCTACAGGATGCAAATTTTTGCTTGAAAAAGCTGGCCTTTGCTTTCCTGACTGACTGCGTGTATTGGTTCCTGACTTCCTGAAACAGTTGCATATCGCGGGGGCTCTTCGATGCGTATTGCAGTTCGCCACAGAGTGTTTTTGTGCTGGTCGAGGGCAGTCAGGTCAGGGGGGAGTAACCAGGGCTATATCTGTTCTTGGTTCTGCATTTTTGAACGGAGCATGCTTGTCTATATGGTGAGGAAGTAACATTTAAAGAATGACCAGGCATCCTCACTGACGGGATGAGGTCAATATCTTCCAGGGAACCCGGGCCAGGTCGATTAGAAAGGCTGTCGCAGAAGTGTTTTAGGGAGCGTTTGACAGTGATGAGGGGTGGTCGTTGACCGGGACGCCGTGGCGGATACAGGCAATGAGGCAGTGTCACTGAGATCTTGATTGAAACAGCAGAGGTATATTTGGAGGGCAGGTTGGTCAGGATAATGTCTATTAGGGTGCCCATGTTTACGGATTTAGGGTTGTACTGGTGGTTCCTTGATGATTTGTGTGAGTTGAGGGCATCAAGCTTGGATTGTAGGACTGCCGGGGTGTTAAGCATATCCCAGTTTAGGTTCACCTAACAGAACAAACTTGAAGCTAGATGGGGAGCGATCCAATTCACAGATGGTGTCCAGGGCACAGCTGGGAGCTGAGGGGGTCGGTAGCAGGCGGCAACAGTGAGAGACTTATTTCTGGAGAGATTAATTTTTAAAATTAGAAGTTCAGACTGTTTGGCAATAGACCTGGAAAGTATGACAGAACTTTGCAGGCTATCTCTGCAGTAGATTGCAACTCCTCCCCCTTTGGCAGTTCTATCTTGACGGAAGTGTTATAGTTGGGTATGGAATCTCAGAATTTTTGGTGGCCTTCCTAAGCAGGATTCGGACACGGCAAGGACATCAGGGTTGGCAGAGGTGTGCTAAAGGCGTGAGTAAGGCAAACTTAGGGAGGAGGCTTCTGATGTTGACATGCATGAGGGCCAAGGCTTTTTCGATCACAGAAGTCACCAAATGAGGGTGACTGGGACATGCAGGGCTGGGTTTACCTCCACATCACCGAGGAACAGAGGAGTAGTAGGATGAGGGTGCGGCTAAAGGTATCAAAACTGGTCGCCTAGAGCGTTGGGGACAAAGAATAAAAGGAGCAGATTTATGGGCGTGGTAGAATAGATTCTGGCATAATGTGCAGACAGGGGTATGGTGGGGCCGTA
>NW_019942739.1:353161-354546 GCF_002910315.2 Salvelinus sp. IW2-2015 | reverse complement strand
ATATTGACTTGTTTATTGTTTACTCCATGTGTAACTCTGTGTTGTCTGTTCACACTGCTATGCTTTATCTTGGCCAGGTCGCAGTTGCAAATGAGAACTTGTTCTCAACTAGCCTACCTGGTTAAATAAAGGTTAAATAAAAAAAAATAAAAAAAATATTGCCAAAGCGTACTTTGGAAATGGAATGCCCCCCCCCCCCTCCCCCTCTCTCTCCATTAGTAAAGGATGTGCGGTTGAGTCCAGCCCTGTCCTTTGAAGAGATGTCGTGGAACTCGAAACAGTACCTGGAGGCTAGTGGGGAGTGGGAGCTGGTCAACATCTATGGAGAGGCGTCTGTCCTCAAGTTTGGCATCGACGAATGGGACATCATCACTTTCTGGGTGAGAGAGATAGACAGGGAGACAGGGAGATGGGGAGAGGGGAGGGAGAGACCCGCTAAGACAGGGATACAAACACTTCTCATGGGTTAGATTTTTTTTTTTCTATAAGCACCAACAGAGTTCGTGGTACAGTAAAAATACTCACTGTATCTGCTGTCTCTCTGCTCTCCAATATGTCTCCTAATACATCGGCTGTACTTGCTTCAACTCCCCACCAGGTGGTGATAAAGCGCAGGCCAGTGCTCTACGTGGTCAACCTGCTCATCCCCAGTTCCTTCCTCATGCTCATCGACATCCTCTCCTTCTACCTGCCTCCTCACAGCGTGGACCGCGCCTCCTTCAAGATGACCCTTATTTTGGGCTACACCGTGTTCCTGCTCATCATGAACGACCTGCTGCCCAGCACGGCCAACGGCACCCCCCTCATAGGTCTGCGTCCTGTTCATTAGTGCACACAAAGATGCTAGGGTTGTGGGTTCGATTCCCACGGGGGACCAGTACGGAAATGTATGCACTCAGTATTGTAAGTTTCTCTGGATAAGTGCGTATGCTAAAATGTAAAAGGAATGAATTGACCATTTCAGTTTTCACATTGAAATAAGTTACATTTGCAAACTATTTCAAGAAAATGAAAAACATACATCAAGCAACTATTTATATATCAGATTAACTGTTTTGTACAGACAATTATCAGACTCAAGTTACAAATGCTGATAAACACTCAAATACCTTTATTTATTTTTTTAAATCACATAAGTAAGCACTGGGTCTTTGCTGGTCATGTGTTAGTGGACCATAGATGTTTTCAGCGCGYTGAACCACCGTGAACATTTAATGTTGCAATGGTAAAAAGTTTGATACCTACAAATGTCACTGACAAGATCATTTTGCCTACTCTTAATTCTTGGCGATAGACTCGACCTTCGCCTCTCCCGAAGCCCATTGGGGAGTTGCAGCGATGAGACAATATTGAAAACTGGGAGAAAAAAGGTGGTAAAAAAAGTT
>NW_019942739.1:343741-348681 GCF_002910315.2 Salvelinus sp. IW2-2015 | reverse complement strand
TTATGGCGTTAACAAAAGCTATCTGAAAACCTATTTAGTCAGAAGAGTTCCACCTAGTCGACAGATATTTAGGATACCTCATGAGCTGTCCAAACCCAGTTAAGACATTGATTATAGAATGAGCCAGTGGTTGCTGCGCCAAAGACAGGCAATTGCTTTGGAGTTGTAGAAAGAATGCATTGATATTCTATATGATCAACCCATAAATAACCTAGACACAATCCATCAGTATCTTTTGCGCTTTTTACAACGATTCACAAGGCCTAATTTACAATCACATACTTAAACCAGAGGCTATAAATAATCAAATATTGTTTTCCGATTATTCATAAACCTTATCATGTTATTTCAAGTCTCGTTGGAGCGCATTCAAAGCGATTTAACAGTTGTGTTGAACGGGAGTGATAAGTGTTTGATTAACGGTAGTTTAATATGATCAACATGCTGTTGTTCTGGGGCATGCATTGGGCTATAGAAACATCTAGGGTCTATGTGTTGTTGAAAATTATAGACATTCAAACATTTTATGCAACATTGTCGAGAAGTTACTTGAATGCCTACTGTGCCAAAGCGATTTAGAGTTATTTAACCAATTCTGATATTTTGAATAATGTGATAGGATCATACAGCATGATCCGGTTGAACGCGGATTTTTTATAATCCTACCGTTGTATCAATACACTCGTCATTCGATCCCGTTTACAAGGTTATGCATGCCAACATATTATAACCAGAATGTCCTCTGAAACATGACCCGCTCAACCGCGCTTCTTAAGGGGATCAGCATCCCGTCAACGGGACAGTTGTAAATCATGCAGCGCCTTGTGTCAGGATCGAAGATTTTAGAGAAACAACAAATGTCGRTACATATAAGTGTCTTATRTCGGCTGAWAGCTTAAATTATTGTTAATATAACTGCACTGTCCAATTTAAAGTAGCTTTTACTGCGAAAAAATGCCATGCTATTGTTTGAGGAGAGCTCCAAACAACAAAACACTTTTTTTCTCCGCAATAGGTTTGATAAATGCACCTCTGAAGGTGAAATGTGTACTTACATTCTGAAATCTTGCTCTGATTTATCATCGAAAGGGTCCCCAGAGATAACATGAAGTGTCGTTTTGTTAGATAAAATCCCTTTTCATATCCTAAAAAGGTCCATATATCATGCACGATCGATTTTGTATTTCTACTCGTTCAATTTGCAAAGAAAGGAATYTGTGAAAATCTAACCCTAAACGTTGTTTCGACCAGTCAAATCACCTTCGTATGTATTCATCAGAGATCCTAGAACGTAACYAGACTTGACTATATCTTTAGGGGTGTAGTATATCCTATAGGACACCAAATTTAGTCAGAGAGCTACGCCTTCATGACACGCCAATGACGCGGGTGGTCTTCACTTGATCGACTCTAACTTTGTCAAATAAGCACCAATCGGAAACCCTGTAACAGTCGCAAAATGTAGCTGCTAACCTTGTGAGACAGCATGCCTTTTCCTTTTGGACAAAAATTATAAGAAAATTCAGAGTTATGAAGTTATGAAAACTGGTTGTTTTGCAAATGTTGAACTTATAATATGGCTACTAATACTGGAAAAGATAAATCAAAGTCCAARTACACAGATTTGACCATATTCTTGCAGAAAAATGTAATATGAATGCAAATATCTCCTTCACGATTTGMCCAAATGTACCTGGGTGACTTCACACTAAATGTCATGTAGTGTGCTCATACTTCTAGTTATCCGTCTGAAACTTTGCACATACACTGCTGCCATCTTGTGGACACCATTGTAATTACAACCAGAGTGATGGCTAGGTTGRTTTTTTCTTTGTATTTTCTTCTACCAGATCTATTGTGTTATATTCTCCTACATTCAATTCACATTTCCACAAACTCCAAAGTGTTTCCTTTCAAATGGTACCAAGAATATGCATATCCTTGCTTCAGGGCCTGAGCTACCTTGCAGTTAGTTTTGGGTATGTCATTTTAGGCTAAAATTTAAAAAAAGGGGTCTATCCCTAAGAAGTTTTAACACCCGCCAGCTTAACCCGGAAGCCAGCCGCACCAATGTGTCAGAGGAAACACCGTTCAAATGTCAACTGGGGTCAGCCCGCACACACCCAGCCCACCACAAGGAGTGGCTAGAGCGCAATGAGCCAAGTANAAGGGGGCTATCCCTAAGAAGTTTTAACACCCGCCAGCTTAACCCGGAAGCCAGCCGCACCAATGTGTCAGAGGAAACACCGTTCAAATGTCAACTGGGGTCAGCCCGCACACACCCAGCCCACCACAAGGAGTGGCTAGAGCGCAATGAGCCAAGTAWAGCCCCACCGGCCAAACCCTTTCCTAACCCAGACAACGCTGGGCCAATTGTGCACCGTCCTATGGGACTCAATGGAACATTTRGAAYGAACGACGGGGTTGCGTCCATAGATACAGAACAATAAGACTGAACCACCAGCCGGCTTGGGTAGCAACCCTAGATTTGTGTCGGGACTATCTCTTGTGGAAGGATGAAATAGTATGAATAAATTAATCAAAATAACATTTTTAATGTCAAATAACGTTAGATACGGAGCAACAAAATAAACAAAACAGTGTCCCTCATTATTTGAATATGTTGGTAAACCTTTGTATAAAAATGATAATGCCCTTGAAGCCGGTGTTTGGAGGAAATATTAGCACGGTGCCTATATATCCTAACACCGGCTTCGAGGGCATTATCACTTAAATGTACATTAATAAATGGCAAATAGCATTACACTTACWAGATGTCTATAAATGGCATCAATATAAACATAAACTTAAACATTCACCTCTTGGAGAGAGAGAGAGAAACAAATTACTTGTATTGACAAAGGGATCAAGATTTATGGCACCATCTCTCTCTAGCCTTGCGTGAGAATCTGCCAGGCTGAGATCTTATCAGATCTGCCCTGGCGCCACAGAGTCGCAAATTACTCTGCTCATGAGCAAGCTCCAAGAACCGTCTGGGGTGACTCTGGGATGACTCTAGAAGCTCGCCCATAGCAGCACAATAAAACACCTTAATAAAGGCCACTATGGAAAACGCTGTGGTAGCGTGTGCATGCATAAAGACTATGTTAACCAATACATCAATTCAACTTCTGCAAAAGTATTTGTGCAACCAATGCAACAATAACACTTATGACAGTAAAGAATAATACGTACATATGATAAACAATTTCTTAAAGCAGCATTGGCAACTCTTAACATTAAAGAATAGTAACAACCATAACAGTAGAATATATGTCTAAAAGCTATCAAAGTAACAGGAAGTAAATACTGGTAATTACCTATTATTAAACAGCATGTAAAAACCCCAATTAAAACTCTCCTGCAACTTACATTTCGATGCACAACATTCAGMCATTGGTGTTACTGTTGACAATAAAAACGTCTTCAGACATGTGCATCTTCTCCCTTCCGACGACCATGACACTCTGACCTGAGTGGGCGGGTGTTCGTGTCCAGATGCACATTTCCAAGCGCTCTGATTGGTTGGGTATGGCAGGGCTATAATAGGTGAAGAATAACTAAGGTAGGCTGAGCAGCCAAACTAACGGGAYTTAASGGAAACTGAAGGGACYGTGAGGGGAGGTTACGTAGAGAGGAGAGGAGTAGTACGGCCTTTTCTACAGTAGGAGTAAAATGTCTCTATTATCAGCACTTACGACCAAATGTATATTTCGAGACGCTTTGTGGATACGCTGAGAGGAGAGATTTGTGGTAATGGCTGGAGTGGAAATAAGTGGAATGTAAGCACAACACATGGTTTCCAATGGTTTCCAGGTGTTTTTGATGGTCATTCCATTGACTCTCGTTCCAGCCGTTATTATGTAGCCGTCTCCCCCTCACCAGCCTCCAGTGAGGGACAGCTGTTTTGTTTATTTTGTTGCTCGTGATCTAACCGCAACACTTTATCATAGACCTGCCAGTGCTCCGTATCTAACCCACAACACTTATCATAGACCTCAGTGCTCCGTCCTCTAACCCACAACACTTATCATAGACCTCAGTGCTCCGTATCTAACCAAAACACTTATCATAAAGACCTCAGTGCTCCGTATCTAACCCACAAACACTTATCATAGAAGCCTCAGTGCTCCGTATCTAACCCACAACACTTATCATAGACCTCAGTGCTCCGTATCTACCCACAACACTTATCATAACCTCAGTGCTCCGTATCTAACCCCACAACACTTATCATAGACCCTCAGTGCTCCGTATCTAACCCACAACACTATCATAGCCTCAGGTGCTCGCGTATTAACCCACAACACTTATCATAAACCTCAGTGCTCCGTATCTAACCCACAACTTATCATAGACCTTCAGTGCTCCGTATCTAACCCACAACACTTAAATCATAGACCTCCACAGTGCTCGTATCTAACCCACAACACTTATCATAGACCCTCAGTGCTCCGTATCTAACCACAACACCTTTATCATAGACCGTCAAGTGCTCCGTATCTAAACCACAAACACTTATCATAGACCTCAGTGCTCCGTATCTAACCCACAACCACTTATCATAGACCTCAGTGCTCCGTATCTAACCCACAACACTTATCATAGACCCTCAGTGCTCCGTATCTAACCCACAACACTTATCATAGACCTCAGTGCTCTGTGTCTAACCGCACAACACTTATCATAGACCGTCAGTGCTCCGTCATCTAAACCGCCACAACACTTATCATAGACCTCAGTGCTCCGGTATCTAACACCACAACACGTTATCATAGACCTCAGTGCTGCCGTATCTAACCACAACACTTATCATAGACCTCAGTGCTCGTAATTACCCACACACTTATAACAGACCTCAGTGCTCCGTATCTAAGCCCGACAACACTTATCATAGACCTCAGTGCTCTGTGTCTAACAGGTAGACAGGGGCCGTATCA
>NW_019942739.1:338289-343716 GCF_002910315.2 Salvelinus sp. IW2-2015 | reverse complement strand
GGAATTGCCCCAACTTATAGGGCCAGGAACACACAAAGGAGGTTCCGGATCCCGCGTCACTCTTCTAACATTATGGGCCACGAGGACGAGCTTGCTGTGGTAATGGGCTGGAGGGAATAAGTGAACTGGTAGCCAACACATGGTTTCCATGGTTTGCAGGTGTTTTGATGTCATTCCATTGACTCTGTTCAGCCGTTATTATGTAGCCGTCTCCCCTCACCAGCCTCCACGTGGGGGACAGCTGTTTTGTTTATTTTGTTGCTCCGTATTCGTACCGCACAACACTTATCATAGACCTCAGTGCTCCGTATCTAACCCACAACACTATACTTCATAGACCTTCAGTGCTATCCGCATATGTCTAAACCCACAACACTTTATTCATAAAGACTCCTCCAGTGCTCCGTATCTAACCCACAACACTTATCATAAGACCTCAGTGCTCCGTATCTAACCCACAACACTTATCATAGACCTCAGTGGCTCCGTATCTAACCCACAACATCTTATCATAGACCATCACGTCCGCTCCGTAGTCTAACCCACCAGACCACGTTCATCCACTAGACCTCAGTGCCTCCGTATCAACCCACACACTTATCATAGACTCAGTGCTCCGTATCTAACCCACAACACTATCATAAACTCAGTGCTCCGTATCTAACCCACAACACTTATTCATAAACCTCAGTGCTCCGTATCTAACCCACAACACTTATCATAGACCTCAGTGCTCCGTATCTAACCCACAACACTTATCATAGACCTCAGTGCTCCGTATCTAACCCACAACACTTATCATAGACCTCAGTGCTCCGTATCTTAACCACAACACTTATTCATAGACCTCAGTGCTCCCGTATCTAACCCACCCCACTTATCATAGACCTCAGTGCTCCGTATCTTAACCCACAACACTTATCATAGACCTCAGTGCTCCGTATCTAACCCACACACTTACATAGACCTCAGTGCTCCGTATCCATACCACAACACTTATCATAGACCTCAGTGCTCTTGTTCTAACCCCACAACACTTATTATAGACCTCGTGGCCCTCCGATATTAAACCGACCCATATATCGCATAAGACGCTGCCCGATGGAGCTCCAGTGTCGAATACGCCGCGCGTAAAGAGACCCAAACAAGCAATATAATCATAGACACTGAGACTGGGCTCTCAGTGAAATAGCCCTCATAAGCCCACCAAACAGCTCATCAAAGTACCTCAGTGACTCCGTATCCCTGAACCCACAACACTTAATCGAGCCTATACGACCCTATGCAGAGTGCTCGCTACACTCATACGACACAAGCCCTATCAATTAGACCTACATCGCGTCCTGAGCTGAGCGTCGTAGAGACAGAGGGGAAGCCGCTAGACCAGGCCTATCACAGCGACAGTATATCCACAAAGTAGCGAGCCAAATCAAAAATATAGCACAAGGTTGATCAGTAATACCCTGCGGATCCAACGTAAAAGACATTCCTTACTCTCCGCATAGCCTCGTGCCGCTCAAAAGATGCATCGTCGTCTGCTGTTGATTGCACTTCAGGTACTTCTGGGAGTGAACCGAAGTCCTCTGAAAATAAATGGCACATCTCAATTAATCTCATCTCCTGAATTGGAAGGGAATTTAACCCACCTAACCCTGTAGTGTCCCTGCTATCCTCCCCTCTCAGGAATTTACTTTTCAGTGTGTCTGGCTCTCATGGTCATCAGCCTGTTGGAGACAGTCATCATCACTAACGTGCTCCATTCCAACTCCAAGAAGTACCACGAGGTGCCCCACTGGGTSCGTGTGGTCATCCTGAAGCACATCGCCCGTATGATCTGCTACCAGTGGCCCGAGGAGCTTGTTCAACCCTCAGCCTCCAGAGGATCCACCCAGGATGACAAGGCAGACAGACCAAACCCCACAAGCCCTCCCTGGGTCCTTGCACCAGCCACCCCTGTGCACATCCCTGCCCAGCACACTACAAGCACCATTGGTGAGGAGCCATACACGGGTAGATTTGATTAGAAGACATGAAACTTAAATATTCGGGGCTCATTTCGGGTAGATTTGATTAGCAGACATGAAACTGTTAAATAATCTAGGATCATTTCGGGTAGATTTGATTAGAAGGCATGAAACTGTTAAATAATCTGGGATCATTTCGGGTAGATTTGATTAGCAGACACGAAACTGTCAAATAATCTGGGCTCATTTCGGGTAGATTTGATTAGCAGGCATGAAACTGTTATAAAGTAATAGTTCGGGATCATTTCCATTTCAACCTCCAATTCAATTTAAAAACTTTACAATTAAAATTGTTCATTAGAGTGTTCTTACCATTAATTTCCGGAATTTAAATTGACTTGGTTACCAGGGAACTGACCCAATCCCTGCCATATAACCAAACGGCATATTATCCGAAAGCTTTAACACCCCTTGTAGGTAATATGCTGTTATTGTGAACATGTGCTTGCTCAAACATGATCAACTGGGTATTGAGCATCCAGTCTTGATGACCAATAGCAGTGTTTCAGCACTRTAGGCTAAGCATCGATGCTCATCACTTTTTTGTTGTTTTTAGGTCCTTTAGGAGTGTCCTCTGTGCCTGAGCTGCGTCAGATCTGCCRGGACCTGAGTGACTTGCGTGCCCACCTAACGTCGATGCAGAAGGAGGGTGTGCTGCAGGAGCAGTGGTGCCACGTGGGCTACGTACTGGACTTCCTGCTCTTCCGTATCTACCTCCTACTCATCTCCTGCTACGCCACGGTCATTATCTGTATGTGGTGCATCTGGATCAACCAATGAGAGACTTGGAGAAACCGAAAGGGTGCATTCGTTTGGTCTGAAAGTGAAATCTCAGATCACCTCGTGCAGTGGGCAGGCTAAAACAAATGCACCTCGTGGTTTAAGAACGGCCCTTGAGGTCTGAAGGTTTTAAAGCCCTGGAGGTTCGAAGGTTTAGAAAGCCCTGAGGTCTGAAGGTTGACGAGCCCTGCGGTCTGAAGGTTGTAGAAGGCTGGTCTTGAAGGTCTTAGAAGGCCATGAGGTTTCTGAAGTAGACGCACCTGTCTGAAGGTTTCAAAGCGGTCTGAAGGTTTAGAAGCCTGAGGTCTGAAGGTTTAAGAAGCCCTGAGGTCTGAAGGTTTTAAGAAGCCCTGAGGTTGAATGTTTAGAAGCCTGAGTCTGAAGGTATAGAAGCCCTGAGTCTGAGTTAGAAGCCCTGAAGTTGAGGTAGTAAAGCCCTGAGGTATCTAAGGTTTAATTGCAAGCCTGAAGGTCCTGAAGGTGTAGAAAGCCAACTGAGGGGTCTGAAGGTTTAGAAGCCCTGAGGTTCGAATGTTTAGAAGCCCTGAGGTCTGAAGGTTAATTAGAAGCCCTGAGGTTGAAGGTTTAGAAGCCCTGAGGCCTGAAAGGTTTAGAAGCCCTGAGGTCTGAAGGTTTAGAAGCCTGAGGTCTGAAGTTTAGAAAGCCCTGAGGTTGAAGGTTAGAGACGCCTACAGTTAGAAGCCCTGAACGGTTTAAGAAGCCCTGAGGTCTGAAGGTTTAGAAAGCCCTGAAGGTCTGAAGGTTTAGAAAGCCCGGGGTCTGAAGGTTAGAAGCCCTGAGGTCTGAAGGTTTAGAAGCCCTGAGGTCTGAGAGTTAGAAGCCCTGAGGTCTGAAGGTTTAGAAGCCCTGAGGTCTGAAGGTTTTAGAAGCCCTGAGGTCCGAAGGTTTAGAAGCCCTGAGTCTGAAGGTTTAGAAGCCCTGAGTTCTGAGGTTTAGAAGACCCTGAGGTCTGAAGGTTTAGAAGCCCTGAGGTCTGAAGGTTTAGAAGCCCTGAGGTTGAAGTTTAGAAGCCCTGAGGTCTGAAGGTTTAGAAGCCCTGAGGTCTTGAAGTTTAGACAGCCCTGAGGTCTGAAGGTTTAGAAGCCCTGAGGTCTGAAGGTTTAGAAGGTCTGAAGAGGTGTTAGAAGCCCGAGTCTGAAGGTTTAGAACCTGAGGCCTTTAGAAGGTCCGAAGGTTTAGAAGCCCTGAGGTCTGAAGGTTTTAGAACCCTGAGGTCTGATGTTGAAGCCCTGAGGTCTGAATGTTTAGAAGCCCCTGAGGTCCTGAAGGTTAGAAGCCTGAGGTCTGAAGGTATAGAAGCCCTGAGGTCTGACAGGTATAGAGCCCTGAGTCTGAAGGTGTAGAAAGGCCTGAGGTCTGAAGGTTTAGAATAGCCTGAAGGTCTAAAGGTATAGAAGCCCTGAGGTCTGAAGGTTATGAAGCCCTGAGTCTGAAGTTTAGAAGCCCTGAAGTCTGAAGGTATAAGCCTGAGGTCTGAAGTTATAGAAGCCTGAGGTCTGAAGGTTAGAAGCCCTGAGTCTGAAGTTAGAAGCCCTGAGGTCTGAAGGTTTAGAAGCCTGAGGTCTCGAAGGTTTAGAAGGCCTGAGGTCTGAAGGTTAGAACCCTGAGGTCTGAAGTTAGAAGCCCTGAGGTCTGAGGGTTTAGAAAGCCCGAGGTTCTGAAGGTTTAGAAGCCCTGAGGTCTGAAGGTTTATGAAACACCTGAGGTCTGAAGGTTTAGAAGCCCTGAGGTCTGAAGGTGTAGAAGCCCTGAGGTCTGAAGGTTAGAAGGCCCTGAGGTCTGAAGGGTGTAGAAAGCCCTGAGGTCTGATAGGTTTAGAAGCCTGAGGTCTGAAGGTGTAGAAGCCCTGAGGTCTGAAGGTGGTAGAAAGCCTGAGGTCTGAAGGTCTAGAAGCCCTGAAGGTCTTGAAGTTGTAGAAAGGCCTGAGGTCTGAAGGTTAGAAACCTTGAGGTCTGAGGGTTTAGAACCGAGGTTCTGAAGGTTTGAAGCCCTGATGTCTGAAGGTTTAGAAGCCCTGAGGTCTGAGGGCTTTAAGAAGCCTGAGGTCTGAAGGTTTAGCCTGAGCTGAAGGTGTAGAAGCCCTGAGGTTGAAGGTTTAGAAGCCCTGAGGTTGAAGGTTTAGAAGCCTCGAGGTCTGAAGGTTTAGAAGCCCTGATTCTGAGGTTTAGAAGCCCTGAGGTCTGGAGGTCTGAAGGGTTTAGAACCCTGAGGTCTGAAGTTTAGAAGCCTGAGGTCTGAGTATAGAAGCCCTGAGGTCTGAAGGTTTAGAAGCCTGAGGTGTTTAGAAGCCCTGAGGTCTGAAGGTTTAGAAGCCTGGAGGTCCTGAAAGGTTAGAAGCCCTGAGGTCTGAAGGTTTAGAAGCCCTGAGGTCTGAAGGTTTAGAAGCCCTGAGGTCTGAAGGTTTAGAAGGCCTGAGGTTCTGACGAGTGTGAAGGCCTGAGGTCTGAGGTTAGAAGCCTGAGGTCTGAAGGTTTAGAAGCCGAGGTCTGAAAGGTGATAGAAGCCCTGAGGTCTGAAGTTTAGAAGGCCTGAGGTCTGAATACACATTTTTCTATGAACAATAACTGAAGTACTCTTTGACTGTTGAGCTGTGTTCTGTTTG